>NC_092213.1:15724717-15755427 GCF_043381705.1 Parasteatoda tepidariorum
TACTCTGAGGCCTCCCTTTTATATAATTTTGTAAGATTGAATATGAAATCTCTGTAATCCCTTAGTTACTCTATGAACATGCTGATCAAATAAGATATAAATCTATTAATTTTTATATTAAATGGTTGTTGCCTGATTAATTACTCTTCAACTTCATTAAAAAAGATGATAGTATAATATTTTATCATATTCAATCAAATTAAAATCCAAAACAATCAATACTTCCCTACTTAGTTTTCGTGATTCCGCAGAAATGAAATTATATTTTATCTCGTAGACATAAAGTAAAACGTGATTATTTCGCTCATTTAATTAAATTAGTGTGATATAACCTTCTCAACCTACGTTCTATGAATTCTTTGATTGGAAATGAAATTACTCGTAATGTTAGAGTCTTGAAATTTTAAAATAAATAAGCATGTTAAACAAAGTTCTATTGTTATTAAAACTGCCAAAGAGGTGATCTCATTTTATAAAATTCATTTGTTGGTCTTTTTTTCATTTAATCAAATGTTATTTTAATAAATTTATATTTCATGAGCGTAAAAAATACAATTCATAGAAACAGTAAGAAGTAGTATAATTGTACATATTTTGTGACAATCTTTTAAATAAATTTATACATCTTAAATATTATTAAATCTTTGAAACGAAATTATCATTACAATACTGAGTAATTCCAGATTTCTTTGATTCGTAATATAAAATACTGATATTTAAATATTTTTATTATTTTCAACATTTTTTCATGGTTTTTGAATTTGAAAAAAAGAAAATAAAAATATTGTTTCCGATTATTTAACATCTGAAACGAAAATAATACTGCAATGAAAAATTTTAATTAAAATAAGAAGAAAATTAATTAAGAGAATTAGTTTACAAAATAAATGTAAGTTCTTTGAATTTTTGCTTCACTAGTACAACGGACAATGTTGAATTCTCAACCTTTTCCGAGGACTCTGTTTCCACTCGAGGTTTGCATTCTGCTACGCTAGACATTGTTGCATTGGTTTGTTGAGTTGGGTATCTGTTATGTATGGCAGCATCTGATAAAAATAAAAAGTTTGTGTTTATTATTCTATGTGTCAATTATCGTTATATAGAATGTCAAAACAATGGTTTATATTAGTGTTTAAAATTAAAAAAATAAAGTTATTATTATAATTTTTGTGCTCAAAATATGCTCAAGCTGCCGAGTGTAATAAACCATGAAAACATTTTAATCTTATCTATACTTTAGTATGACTTATAAACATTTCATTAATTTTATTTTTCAAAACTTTATTATTATTATTTTTAATTATCTAACTCTAACATAATTCGCGTGTGTTAAATAATACTCTAATAATAAATGTTTCAAAATTTTTTAGCATTTTTTGTGTTTTATGATAATTGTATTTTATGATCTCTTCCGAGGACTCAGTTTCGACTCAAGGTTTGCATACTACGCACGACGTTACATTATTGCATTAGATCGACAGGTTTGACGACTGGATTGTATAGCTGAATCTGGCGAAAATAAATGGTTAGTGTTTTTAATTTAGAAATTCAATTATCGATATTTAGAATGTTAAAACAATGGTAAATATCAGTTTTCCACTATTAAAGAATTTTAAGTAATTATTATAATTTATAATGCTCAAATGAGCTGAAATATTAGGCCCATCATTTGCTAAGTGTAACAAATAATTACAACATTTTATTCATATCTATAATTTAGTATAACACATTAAAATTTAACTAATTTTATTATTTTGATCTTTCATTTTTATTTTATGACTGCCTAACTTTACAATAATTCACATTTTTTAAATTATTCTCTAAAAATAAATGTTTTTAAAGCTAGAGCATTATTTGCATTTTATAATAATTGCATTTGAAGATGTGCTGGGATTTAGTAATACTTTTTATGGGGTGATTTAAAAGAAAAAAAAGAACTCAAGAATTTATGAAACCTCAATTGAATTTAACAATTATCATTAACAATATTTTCTGAGCATGACATACGATGAAATTTGATTAAAGAAATTGTGCTTTAGATGACTTTCAGTTTGGACACCTATTATATAGAAACGCTAATTTTTAGATGCATGCAAATGAGGCCTAAACTAAACAGATGTTGATCTGAATATTTAAATTAAGCTAGCTACTAATTTGCTTTAGCCCATATTTTACCACATTTGAAATAAATTAATATTTTTTGAAACAAATTCTAATACACTACTAAATGTTTTGCGATCTAGACTTTTTGGTTTTCATAAAATGGCAGAAAACACTCAACTCAAGGTCCTAAATTACTTTTTTTTGGCACACTGTTTTAGGTCTTTTAGGTTTTAAGTTTTTAAGCTGACAACGGTGTTTCCCAATAGGATTTTTTATTATTATATGTTCAGTTTGTAATTTCAACTAGTCGGGGTTCTTTAATGAACGACTAAGTCTCTTTCTGTAATATTTCGAGGTGTGCACAATCCTTGGTAAGCTACTATAATGTGTCGATGAAATTCGAGGAGTTCCTGAGTTTGTTCAGGAACAATAAGTTTGGAAAGTTTCCACGCTGAAATCAATGATGTCTCAATTGTGTAATGACCAATACCATTCTTTTCCTTGTAAAGAGGAAAAAATGTCTCTATGAGATTGTCTAACAAGTGTACTCCATTTATATATCTCTTATATGAAACAACACATGATGCTATGTCTACTTTCTACACGCATCTTTAAAATTGGTACTAATCAAATATTACTCTAACATCCTTAAAACGAACAGCTGCTATTTCATTTCTTGAATCAAACTTTCCATCGGCTGTTCTACGAACTATCTATCCTCCCCTACAATTTTAAATGATTTTGTAACGAATTTTTTCCCATTATATTTTCTCTAACAGTTCCTGTAACTTTACTTTAGCGGCTAACGAAAAGATCTTATTAAAGTTATCCATAAAAATTTTGTGCTTTGCTGGAGTTTCCACTATTGATAGCAAATTTTCAACAACCATTTAATATGACTTTTTTTCTTTCTTTATGTCAGATTAACTATCTTTCTTTGCTCCTTGATATAGTATTATATTAAAAACATCGAAAGCGCCAAAGCGATTGTATCCAAATTTAACGGATTTCTCTTTCATATACATTTTGCAATCGGGTTTTCCAAAATAACGAACCGTTCTTTCATCAAAATATAAAAGTTCCGAAAACGCACCAAATTTGTGTATAGCTTCAACAGGTCATAAATTGGACGAACTTTGTAATAGCTATCTGTGGTATCAATAGCAGTGTTATCACTGCAAAGAAAATACTTCTTGATATCAAAATATCTTTTTCAGACATTGCTTGACGAATTAGCTTTATTCCATCAAGGGCATTTTCAAATTACAGTTTTTCTCTAGGCAAATGTGATAGCCTCTAAGGAGCATAATTCCTGAAAATTGCTTAAATTCGTCAGTTTCGAGATGAAATTCTTGATTATTTTTTTAGCATACTTGTGACTTTCGTGTGCTTTTTTTTGCAATAATATTTTTGGCCATCATTCCAGAAATCACTGCTACTTTTTTTGACGATGTTCACCAAGAAATAACTCAGGAGCTGACGAAAATTTTGATCAGTCCATCCGGGTGATAAACTATTTATTTTTTCAGTAGTTTTACCCCGTATGACTTCATTACTTCCTGCAGTTTCTTTGTAGTTTTGCATCAAATATAAAATACTCTTCCAAATAAGGGCAAATTCTGATTTTAAAAGCTAAAAACGTTTTATTTCAAGCTAACAACTAGCTCTCCAACAATTTGCAATACATAAATTTATTGCAATATTAAAATTTAAAAAGTTTGTTTTATATCACATTTTTGAGGAAAATTTCTAAATATTCTTGCTTACCACTTGATTATAATGATAAATTCACAGTTTGACCATAGGAATTAGTTCAAAACACTGCTAACATTATACAGAATCTACATGCCAAGTCTTACAATAAAATGTAACTTTTTACGCACTACATATAATGTGTTGCATAAATGTAATGTTTTATGTATTACTTGCATGTTAGCGTAAAAAGTGTTTCTCAAAATCAATTTTTTCTCAAATATTGCCATCTAAAAAAGTTCTGGGGAAAAAGTATAATTTGAAAATTATTTTTCTGAAAAGGAATTTTATTTAGTTGAAAAATATAATTCATTCAAGGGTTAAAATAATTGTTTATATATTATAATTCAATTGAGGGTTAAAATACTTATATTAAATACTATGGGAGTAAAATGTTATAGGGTTAAAATACTTTTTCATAGACTATTTATATGTTTTATGTATTCGGAGTAATATCTCAAATAAATTAGAATGTGCATCTAAATAACTTACATTTTTCGAAAGTAAAATAATAAAGTCGCTGTTGAAATAATATACTAAAATTTAAAATTTTGAAGATAGTACTTCAAGATCGTTTAAGGCAGAAACATTTCATGTGAAAACTTGCGAAATTATTTTATTAAATCCGTAAGAAAATACTATACTGCCAATAATTGAAACTATATAAATCAAATAAGCAGATATTTACTACCTTTTTTTTAGAAGTTTGTGTTCATATATGTCGCATATGCAAAAACAATAAAATATAGTGCATGAGTTAAATAATTATATTAAGGAGCATGTATAAAAATAATAAAACCACAGTATCATCAAATATTGTTTGAAAAATTGCGAATATTGTTTTTTTGAATATGTATTTTATATTTTTATATAACCGTTGTTGAATAGCTGACTAAATTTTTGGGTTTACGACTACTAATGTTCAACTCCGTAGCCCTGTAATTTTGACCCCAATCCAGAAGACAAGGTAACTCGTGGATCAAGTATTGGGAAAAATTTAATTTCATGGAGGACTGTTTGATGGAACTAACACGCATTTGCGTTACATGGAGAGAAAGACCACGAGAATCTTCCGCGGTTAACCTGATGGCAAGGAGACTCTAAACCATGATCCGTCCTTCGCTGAAGATATTTCACGTTAGCACTGCGGTCTGTGCAAGCCCGATGCGAAATTCGTAACGACCAGCTATCGCCGGTATCGAACCCCGATTCATCTCATTGTAAGGCTAACGCTCTATCCCCTGAGTCATCGCGGCTCAGAATATGTATTTAATGTTTTTTAACCTTATTGATGTCTTACTTACCTTCTTCTTTGCAGTGTATTTCTTACATGGAAAAGATTTAAAAAAAACATACGCTCATATCTGAACATTGACATAGGGAAAGTCACGCAAAAATCTGATAATGTAATTTAAATGTTTCAAAAAATATTAAATTGCTTTCAAACATTTTGTTACCGCTATGACAACAGGAACTATGTTCAAAATTATTTTAATTAAGTTTTAATGCTCGCCAAAATATTATAATAAGTTGCATGAGCGAAGAACATTATAATATGTTGCATGAACAAAACTGTAGTAATATGTCGCATATGCAAAAACAATGAAATGTAGTGCATGAGTTAAATTATTATATTATGGAGAAGGTGTAAAAACAATATATAATTAAAGTATCATCCAAACTTTAAATAAAACTTTATATAATATTCTAACTGTGCTCCGTGCATGCTTGATTTAGAAACTGATTTAATTCGAAGACTTAGAATGCATATTTTTTCTTAATTAATGATTCTTGCTTTATATAGAATCGTAAAAATTAACTTTACTTATGCGTATCTTACCTTACTATAACTATTAATTTTAGTGTTACTGAATAACAAAAATGATAGGGGCTGCTTTGCACCATGTAATGTGAAAGAAATGTTTGGTGCAGTGAAAAACCTAGATCCAAACACTATGCAAGGTGTTTCACTGCACCTTGGTGTCAAGTAGTCGCCTCTATATTCGGTGTGACAGTATAATGTTTTGCAGTGTAATTGTTTTCAACAATTATTAAAAAAACACTTAAAAGATCAATTCGAAGAAAGAAAGAAATCTTTATTCAAGAAAAACAATGAATGCCACATAAGCGTACAATAATAGTTTGTAAGACAATAAATACTAAATTATGTTTTGAAAGGAGTTTAGATGTAGCTATGCAAAATTCCTAAATTATGATGAACTATCATCAAATTAACAAAAAATACTATTACTTACATTGCTTGAAATTTCTCGGAAAAATAGTTAAATAACAATTTATTGTTAGTTTACCATATGCAAACAAAACAGTAAAATAACAGTAAATGGTATTCAAACCGTTACCTATGAGAAAACTGATTATTAACTGCTTTCACCGAATGCGGTTAAAGAACCAGAATTAAATTGCTCGCTTAATAGCTTTTTGTCAACAGAATGGGGGTTCGAGGCTCAGCATTGAAAACAAAATATTTCCTCATTCCTTCAACGCAGAAAGAGTTTCCAGTGTCCAGCACTTTCCGATTTGTGACACTGGACTATTATAATAAGACTCTCGCAGTCAAGCATAGATGGCAACACCGTAGAGCTACTTAGAGCAAAAAGTTTAGTATTTTCTTACTAGTTGCAAATTATTATAAAACCGTATAGTTTTGGGTTCATGTTTTATTGTTTTTTATTTTTTCATTTTTTTTCTTTGTCAAAGTTGATTTAAAAGGTTTCAAAACTATAAAAGTAAAATATGTTCTTTACCATGAACTTCACTCTTAATTGGAGGGACATAATGCTGTCGGGTTTTTTTTACAGTGATTTTAGAATGAAAATTTTAACAAAGTACGTGAAGAACATCGACGCTAGGTTTGAAGATGCAGCCACTTAAAAAAATTTGTTGAAATTCAATATTGTTATTAAAAGAAACAATAATTTCCAAAGTTAATTTATCGATTTTTCACATTCACTAATAAAATTCTTTAGTAAATCCTCGATTGGTGTTTGATTTTTAACATGGTTGGAGTTTTAACCATTTGTTTGAAACTGTAGATAGAAATGGAAAAAATATATATAAATTTCTAATTTTTCATGCAATTTTTTATCCTTGACAACTTTAGTTTGTTATAAATACTATTTTAGTACACTTAAACACTTTTACTTTTGTATGCTCTGTTGAAGTCTTAAACAGAGATTAAATAGCTTTCGCACCAAAAGCTTTAATCGAAATATCGTGAATTAAACACTTGCATTTATGTCTGTATCATTCAATTTTTATATCTAAAGTTTCTATGTTTGCATTGATGGTTGTTTAAAAACTTATAAAATGTTTTCCCAAAGCGATTTCTTTTTTATAATAGGAACATTTTTACTAAATAGGAACAAAAAAACATATGTGAAAGTGTAGGAATGTCGAATTAATTGGTGTGAAAATATTTCACGTGATTACACTTTAAAAGCTATAAGTTTTGTGTTTCTTTCAATAAGTGTTTCACTAATATAAAACTTTTTAGATTGCTTAAAAATAAAAGAAAAAGAAAAGCGTCAATTATTTCTGAAGTTTCATATGTTTTGGGAATCGTTTTTTATTTCTCATTTTTACATGTAGTCCCGGGCCAAATTATTAGACACACTATAATATTTCATGTAAAGTCTTAGTTATCAGGTGATACTATACAGCCTGTTTGTTGTCGGCTGAAACCTGTTTACACTTATTTATGTTCGTGTATCAATTGGTTAAAATTGTAATGCAATACGTTAAAAATAAAAAGAAATAGGAAGTATATAAAAAATCTCCTGAATTGAAATCCATTACATGTTTGTTTAAATAAAAAAGTATTGCATCTAAACTCGTGCAAAACATGTAATTATTGAAACACTACAGTGCATCGAATAATTCGGTTCAATTATAATATACTAATATAATACCTGATATAATAAANTAGATCCTATACTTATTAATTATCGTGTTCCACGTTTTCACTCATTTGTGTTTAAATTATAATAAATAGCTAGACTGTACATTAATTAAACATTTGAAAATTTCAATTTCGAGCTAGTCGATTCGTCTCTATTTGGTAATTTGTTTAAGTGAAACTTCATTCATAATCTTCATTAACTGACTTTAAATTAGTAGCAGGAGTTTCAAGGATACGTATGCAGCTTTTCCATGATTAATATTGGATATATAATCTTTACTCTATGGAAAATTTCATTAGTCTCAATTTAATTATTCTTATAATTTGGATATTTAATAGTTTAATTACATTTCTATTAATCTGGTCTTCAATTTTATCTCTAAATCAGTTTATGGTTCATCGACAAATTCGAATCGCGATGAGATTTTTAACAAAGGAAGAATCTCTTTACAGATGGTATTTTTTAATAAAATTATAACAGTATAGATTTAAAAATATCATATGATGGAAACGGATTGATGTAACTACTGATGAACTTAACTACTGATGAACTGCATATAATGCCTTGCCGTATGAAATTATATAGACTTGCTACGATATTTCATACTGGGTGAATGAAATAAATATCAAGAAATCAAAATTAGTATTGAAACTTTCTACGAAATCATGCCCAAAACGCAATTTGTCATGCGACAATCATGCGACAAATATCTACGCAATTAATAAAGTTAACTAACTGTCTTTTTTAAGTATTATTATTCATTGCCCTTGGCGGTGAATTTATGTTAGTAGATTTACCATAACACGTTTTTAGTAGCTTATGCCATCAGAACAAAGATTAACTTTATTCAGTATCATGTCATATAAACTTTAATTATTTTTTCTAACCTTAATCAGTATCATTTGACTCGAAACCTACTCATGATATTTAAAATTTACCACAAAAAAAACATTTTCTGCCGTACAATCGAAGGAACATAATAAAACCAGTTCCCTTATAATAAAAATGAAAAGTATTGGTGCAGTTTTAATAGGCACCAAATTTACTCATAAAATACTTAGTATCTATATTAGTATATTTAGTTACTATTAAAATTTCACCGATTACTATAATACCAGTAGCACATATTACCAAAAATAGTAAAGCCTCATTGACGTTAATAATAGTATGGCAGTTTTTTACGTTTCCGCTAAATGAATTAATACCACTTCTTCATCAATTTGGATTTTTAGAACGTTAGTTTACTTTTTTTATTTCAATTAGCACTTATTAGCAAAATTTTCTGAGCACCGTTTCATCAAAAACTATATGACAATTTTTACCATCGCTTCATTAATTCTTATTTACAGTGAAAAGCTCATTATTTTTCTCCTAATTTTAATTAGTTACTATCACCATGCTTAATTGACCACCATTGGTGTCAAAAATGATGTGGCAAATTCTTTATGCTTCTCTGAAATAAATTAGTACCATTTCTCCATTTATTTTGATTCTTAGAACAATAGCTTATTTAGTTCTATTAGTACCTATTTACAAAATTAATTGCACAGCATTGGTGTCAAAAAAGGTATAACGATTTCTTACTTTCTTCCTAAGCGATATAGCAGTATTTCTCCACTAATTTTATCGTTAGTACACTGTTTTCGTTTCCCTCCAAGTATTTCTTTTTTTCTATCACCAGAATTAATTGAGCATTCTTAGCGTTAATAGTTACAGTGCGATTTTTACGCCTTACATTTTTACGCACAAAATTAACATGCAGATAGCTTTAGTGATACTAATTTGACGACGTAGTCTCCTTATGCTACTAGCATTTTGTTGACTATTAAGTCTATTTGACATAAGGAATAATAAGTGATTAAATGTACCATGAAGTTCATGAAAGAACGTGCTGTAAACTTCTTAGAGCTATAAGATGGCAAACATAACTGATGTTATCCTATAAGGAAAACAGAATCGCATGCAATTTAATTTTTATCAATGGCGTTTTCTTAGACTGTTATAAAAATTGCTTTCTTGAAGCGTCTCTTCTGAACTATTTAATTAAAATTTTATTTTCTTGTGCCAAGAGTGACCTTTTCCGTGCCTCTAAGTATTAAGAGTGCCATTTATAATCGCTGTACAGTCCGCAAAAAAAAAAGATATCACCCTGAATAACTTTCGTTCTAATGANATGTTACGCATATTTTAGCATGAAAATAATGTTTTTCGTTTTTACAAATTTTTGTTTTTTACCATATTGATGCTTTGTACAGTTTTCGGAGATGGCATTGAGATCGCTGGCTAAAATAGTTAAAACTTCAAATAACAGTCATGAAGAGCTGTTGCAAACTCATAACAGTTATGGAAATAACATGATATTCGCAAAATAACGTTATTTGGCATTTTAGTCCTGTCTTACGGATACGTCGAACTGACCATGTGATACACGGTGCTTATCTGGACCATTAAGCATATGCTGTCATCAGGGTTAACTTTTTGGACACAGGAAAGAGACTATCGTTGTTACTAATTATTATATGCACATTAGCAGTCATAGAAATCAATGATTATACAATGGACAGTGGGTATGGGGTACCTGTTTAATTCCATATTAAATATCGACTGTCATGAGGATCAACTTCTTAGACATTGCGAAGTGGGTGTGGGACCCCTGATTAATCCCACGTTAAACATCCGCATCCATAGGGATTAACTTTTTAGACACAGAAAAATGGGTATGGGATTCTTGTTTAATCCTACATTAAACAATTTCTCAACTTCTTAGACATTGCAAAGTGGGTGTGGGACCCCTGATTAATCCCACATTAATCACCTGCTGTCATAGGAATCGACTTTTTAAACATTGGAAAGTGGGTATGAAGCTCCTGATTAATCCCGTATTTAACATCCACTATCATGAGGATCGACTTCTTAGATATTTCACAGATGGTATGGAAATCCCTGATTAAACTCAGGTCAAACATCAACTTCCATAGGGATTGGATTTTTAGACATTGGAAAGTGGGTATGGGATTCTTGCTTAATCCCGCATTAAACGTGTGCTATCATGGGAAACAACTTTTTAGACATCGAAAAGCGGGTATGAGGTTTCTGATTAATCCCACATTAAACATCCGCTAAAGATCGACGTTTTTGACATTAAAACAGATTAATTGCAGTTCAAAAACAAAGACAAAAATAATAATAAAATTTAGTTCATAAAAAATAATCTATTCGTGCTATAAGCTTATCTCCCAATATGAATTTCCCTTGTTAAATAAAGATGCAGGAAGTTGTGAAAATTTTCAAAGATGCACGTACTACATATTCTTAGCTGAAAATAAACCGAATTATTTAAGAGGAAAGGAAAATTCTACATTCTTTATTGAATTAGAAAAGTAACTTTTGATAAGAAATACGTTCAAAAAATATTTTGTAATAAAAACATTAACAAATAAATCTTCTACCGCATGCAAAAATATTTTTTTGTTAATTTATTTTGTTTACTACAAAAATTGAAAAATTCTGGACAAAGTTCTGTCTGTAGTTTCTCTATCTTTGATTCTTATAAAAACCTGTTTCAAGAAAAGCTATGCCTCGGATTCCATTTATTTATTTTATAAACTTTTTCCTATAAAAGGAAAAACTCTTTTTCAATTTTACCTACTTCAATCTTACAGTTGTCGAGCTTATAAGTTCGCTTCGGAAAAAAATATTTATAATAACTCACGGCATCAATCCAGAAAACTAATAAATAAATTGAATGTGTGATTTCTATATACAACAAAATATTAAATCGTGTTTACCCATTTCAAAGTGTTTTGTTGATGATGTTTAAGTCCTAAAATATATTGAAGTTTACAATCTACACTTTTTTTAATTTGATTTCAACAGAGACTATCAAAAAATTCTAATTATCCCATAATTGAGTAAAAAACAAATGCGATTTTATTCCCTGCTATAAATGATGGCTAAAAATATACAAGAAAATACCCTTTTACCTTTTGTCTGTTATATTTCTGATTATTGTTTACCCTGATGTTCAAATATATATATATATATAAATATATATAGNCTCAAAGACCTGTTGGAACTAAAATGTTTCACCCATAACTGTTCACCCATAACTGTACAATATATCTTTCTCCATAAGTCATATATGTGTCACGGTTGAAGTAATAAATACGGTTATTATTAATACTAAACGGTCAATATTAGAAATAACCCCTTCTTTCATTCAAAGTAAGAAATATCTCAAATTATTCAGTTTAACCAGCTATTATTAATAATAACCATTGAAGGTAAATATGATTAAATAAGGTAATTATGATTAAACGGTTTATATAGAATTGGAACATAGGTGTGTCTCTTTGTATATGCGTTATGGTTAAAGTGAGATAACCGGTTATTAATAATACTAACCGGTCAAAGTTAATAAGTACTGATTCGTTTGGTTAAAGTGTGAAGTGAAAAGAAGCGGTTTCCGTATCGTTATCTGTTTTGGCAGAATAATCGTTAGGTCTTGGCAACTTCCGAGCAGCGGCCCTCGAGAAACTAAAAACAAAACTTCACAGAAAGTGACCAATTCGAAGGGTATAACTGGTAGCCACCCTCGAGAGAACATCAAGGCATATTTTTTTTTAAAAAAACTCCAGTTTGAAATCAGTTTGGCGCCTTTGCGATTGTAGTTGACTTGACAGATAACAATACGGAAATATCCCCTATAAAAACACGAAAGAGTAACATTGACTGCACTTCACTGGTTGTAATTAATAATAACTGGTTAATGTGATAGATTCGTTTATATTATTCACTTTAAGTGATATATTATTCCCTTTGATTATGTGTTATATTATTCCCTTTAAGTGATAGATTCGTTTAAATTATTCACTTTAACAAACTTATTTGATTTTTGTCTGGTTAGTATTAATTATTGGTTAGTATTCGTATTGTCTGGTTAGTATTAATAATAAACAATTATTCACACTAACCGTAATTCACCATTTTTTTATAAATGATTTTTTTCTAGAAAAAGTCAAAAGTGGAGAAAATCCGGTTACACCTGGATACTCTACAGGAAGTTTAGAAATACTAGAATTTCAGTGAAGGAACAGCGAATATTTTTATTTTGCATGACAGTTTTATTAAAATTTTTGCATGTAATTTGCATGAGGTAGTCAAGACCATAATCAAGAGGAAGGGGACAGAAAGGGACGCTTATCCGGATGCTCGGGATTGCTTAGGACCCGATTGAAATTCCTTACAAGGGAAAAGTGTTTCTTATTTTTTTTTTTTGCAAAAGAAAATGACAGAGAAATTCTCTGTATCTATTTAAAAGCTACAGTTTTGTAGAAAGGGTATTTAAAATTTCTACAAAATATTAAAATAGTACTTTTTGTGCTTTTGAAAGAGACCCGCAATAAGTTTTGTCCATGAGACCATGTTAAACTTTTGTTTAGCTTTGGATGCAGTTGTGGTTTTCCTCTGTAGCACTGCAGTTTTTAGTAGGCCCAGAATTTACACAAATCAAGGTGAGAGGGGTGCGCCAGACCGATTAGTACCAGTTTTGTAACCCCGAGAAGAAATGAAAAAATACAGTGCTACTTATTGGGATAAATCTTTGTTGTTTTTTAGGTTATGAATATCTCCTGCTGTATGAGTTAAACGAAAAGTAATTTTTCCAATTGTAATTACGAATAATAAAGGTACCTTAAAAGCAAAAGAGATTTGACATAATGAAACAAGCTTATCTATCCAGACGTCGTGAATTAATCAACAATGGCAGGTCTTTTTTCTTGAATAATGAAGTGCAACTCAGAGTTTCTCCGTCAGAAAACAGTAATAATTTTGCCAAAATTATCGAAGTAACCGGTCTTACCCAACAACCCGGTTTCACCTTACTCTCCCCCATGTATTTCTCTCCCGTGATCTCTAAGATTTTCCTCAATTTGAAATATATAATTTAAGCAGTGCCATATGTTAGTTTGCGAGCATATGATAGTCAGATTAAAAGTTAACTAAGTAAAATCATTTTTTTTCCTTGAACTATGCATGCAGTAGCCACTTTTACTATAGCCTTTATTGAAATAAAAATTGTTCAAAATTGTCTACCCATCTGTGCCCAAAATTCTGCTTTGCCATTTAGAATTCAGAGGCTAGTTATCCCTTTTAAAAGATATGATTTGTATGCATGGTGAAATGCTTATAATAGTAGACACATATATATTATATACACTGCTGGCCACCGTAAATGTAACACCCTGAAGGAATCATGCAAATAACATGAAATTTACAACATGCATTAGCGGAGGTGAGATATGCAAATGATTAAAATTTCAGCTCATACGCACATTAAGGGCGCCTGTGGCACCACTTCAAAGCGGTATTTAAGGTTTGGAAATTTCGACGATTTCAAGTTAGGCAGTTGCGTTTTTCTTGTGGCTTTCACAAAAAACGATCAATTATGCCTCGTAGAAAACAGCGATAATCTTTTGATCAAGTATCCGAGTTCGACAGAGGAAGTATAGTGGCCTACCGAGATTGTGGATTATCTTTCGGAGAAATCAGTAGTCGTGCTGGACGTAACACTACAACCGTAATGCGGAAATGTGATCGTTGGATGCAGGAGTGTACGACGGATCGATGTGTTCGATTGCATCCACCTCAGTGCACCACTTCACATGATAACAGGCGAATTGTGCCCATGGCAGTGACTGATCTCTCAGTCACATCACAAACCATAGCGCAGCACATTCAGTCTGTAACGCATCATCCAGTGCCTGCGCGTGCCATTCGACGCAGTTTACAGCAGAGTGGTCTGTCCGCAAGACTTCCATTGCTTCGTCTATCCTAGACACAGAATCATAGACGTCTCCGCCGACAATGGTGCGAAGAAAGAAGGATATGGATGACAGAATGGAATGAAATTGTCTTTACTGACGAGTCCCGCTTCTGTCTGCAACACCACGTGCATTCCACACTACATTCGAGTCTGGAGACACCGTGGACAGAGAATGCTGAACAGCTGCGTTACGCAATACCACACTGGTCCTGAACCGGGTGTTATGGTATGAAGCGGTATCGGATATCACTCTCGCACTCCTCTAGCACGCATTGACGGTACTTTAAACAGCCAGGGCTACATCTCCAAGGTGCTGGAGTCAGTTATCCTTCCTTACCTCCAGAGCTTGCTCACAGCTATATTTCAACAGAATAATGCGAGACCACACGTGGCACGCATTGTCCAAGGGTTCTTCGTCAATCGCCAGATTGAATTGCTTGCTTCCCTGGCCAGCTCGCTTTCCGGATCTTCCGCCGATAGAAAACATGTGGTCAATGATTGCTCAACGATTGACCCAGATTACATCCCCAGCTTCTACACCAGATCAACTTTGGCAACGCGTGGAAGCTTCTTCAATTGCTGTTCCCCAAGAACACATCCAAAGTCTCGTTGAATCAATGCTGAGGCGTGTGGCAGCGGTGATCTACAACAATGGCGGCTACTCTGGCTACTGATTTTGGCAGGAACCACACTTCACAGAAGTCTATAAATGTAATCATCTTTAATACTTGGTCAACATGTTATCTACAAAAGAAATGTTGAAATGAATTAAGAAACAAGAAAGAAATCTCTTCTCTTTTCTTGGTGTTGCAATTTGTGTGGTCAACAGTGTATATGGGTCTACAATTATTAGCATTTATATATATATATATATATGTATANATTAAAAGCTATGAAACAATTAAATGATTGTCAAAGATGATTACTTTGATTTTGAATGCAAATGACACGTAATGAAAATACCCTTATGGTAACTTCCTAATTGTAGTTACAGAAAATTAGAGAATTCTACGTTTCATGCATAAATATGAAGGTTTAGAATACATTTAGGAACAATCTCAGATTTTAAAAGTGTTGAAAATTTCCTATAGATGAATAAAGATAATAAACGTAAAAAACACACAAATACATTATATAGCACAAACAGACATACTATAGTTTCGTTTCAATAATGAATAACGATCTTCCATGTTGCGACTCAGAACGAGAGCAGACAACAAAGAAATTTAGAAGAAAATTACAAATTACAAAGAGAATTAAAAAAGGGGTTGAATCAATAAGCCAAGGATATATATATATATATATATATATAATATTTTTCTGCCATTAATTTAGCGGATATTATAACATCTTACCCATAATTCAACACTTTGTTAGCAAAAAAAGTGAACAGAAAAGAGTAGCTGCGTTTATTAAACTTCTGTTACTGTTTAAAAATATTGACTTATAGTCTCGTGTTGACATAAAACTTTTTGCTTTTTATAAGAAGCACTCAGCTTGAAGCATTCATTCATCTTTTAAAACAAAAATGGTATTTCAGTTGAAGTGGGAGTCAGTATGATGAATCGACGTGTTTTTAAAAGAAAAAAAGACTTTTAACTTTAATGTACTTTCTACACTCGGTCTATTAAAAGCGAGGCTTTTATTTCCTTAAAAGCAGCAGCCTGGAATAATGGTTTAAGAACATAACTATCTGAAATTCAAAGAAAAGAATATTTAAACAACAGATTTAAGTTTAAAAATGTAGTTTAAGATTTTGCATGTTTCAAAGATTGCTTGCATCTTGAATGCGATTTTTAGAAGATTATAAATAATAGAATTTGTTGACAAATATTTGTTATGTATTTTACTATGTTGACCCTTGTTACTTTCACGAACCAAACAAATATGAATAACAAAACAGATTTACGCAAAACAGCATTCTTTTAAAATATATAAAACTTGACAAGTAATTTTTTTGAAAATTTATCATAATAATTTTATTTGGAAAAAAAGTTTTAAAAACCTTTCCTTCTCTTGAACTTTATAAGTATAAAAACGGATATTTGAAATTTCCAGCCTGAACTCATCAATCAGATTTGGAGGAATTCGCACAGAAAAAGTTTCTGTAGAGTTATCTAGATTAATGAACTTTCTAGAAAAAATTTTACATTAAAAATTAAAGAAGCATCTAATGGTCTAGAAGATATGAAAAAAAATCCAAAAAATGTAAATATACATTATTCATGTACATGTTTAATGAAATGTTATGTACATTCAAAATTTACATAACATTTCATTAAACAAAATTTTCTTCCGCATTGTTTGCTAATATTTGTTATTGCCTAATTCACCAGGAGTGCGGATTTAAAATCTGAAAATATTTTTTCTCTTATAGCTACAGTTTTATTTTTTCTTATTAAATGTTTTTTCTCAAAATGTTCAAGCTTAAACACGTTCTATATAACAGTGGGTTATATATAATATAACTGTTGCAACAAACTTTTGAGAACGTTAGGGTACATCATCGAGACTAATAATGCATAATCATAATTATCGTCATTCGCTGTTAGGGACGCTTCCCCTATTATGACTTGCTTAGAAACACACGAATATATATATATATATATATATATATATCTTATGCCCGNAAACCTCTCCACGAAGGCAAGTTTTTTCCAATACTTTATCGAGGAGATCCCTTGCCTTCTGGAATGGGTTCAAAATTACAAGCCTACGGAGTCGAACATTAGCAGTCGTAAATTCTGAGAAGGTATGGTTCACACAGTCTTATAATTTATTACCAACTATTAAATTTTGAGAATAATTCAGGAATAGAAAAACAAAAAGCAACAGGTTTTGAATAAATAACGAGATATTTCCTTTACTAAGGGATGGGTGCTTATTTTTGATTGCCAGCTTACGTTTCAATTGCACATTTAACGTAAATGAAATCCCATTTTTGAAATAATATATATAATATATTTTCAAAACTCTACTCGGTAAGAAGATGATTCCGCATTTTTTCCTAAATTATCATTTTTAATTCAAAAAATCTTTTATGAGCAGATTTTACAGTAAATAATGGCCTTTAAATTTAATGGAAGGTAAGTAAACATTTTTTAAAATGTCACTTACCCATAAATCGGACCCAATGTATTATATCTTTTGTAGTCCTGATCTTGCATAGTCTACAAATAAATAAATAAGTACATAAATAAAAGGTTCTTTAATCATTCTGAGATTTATAATTATTTAAAGTTTGTTTTTCAAAGTTCTTAAGCGAAGAAAAATAAAAAAAGTGCCATTTTAAGTACCTTTAACTCGAATAAAAGCCATAATTTTGAACTATGTATACCATTTTGCCCTAAGAATTATCGGTGTTCCATCATGAAAATGACCGATGATATAAATCATCAGAATTAAAATTGAATGTAAACCCATGCCCAGAAGTGTCGTCATACGCCGCTAGACGTGTTTTCCTACCATGAATTTCCTCTTCATGTGCTTCTGAACAGGCATACGGCGACATTTCCTGGTTCCTATGCAATTTGAGATGCGCCTTAAGTTTGTCGCAACATTTAAGCGCCCCCTGTTGTAGAAAACGTTTATAAACTTGTATATTTCTGTAAAAAATAGACTTAAAATGTCATTTAAAAAGAACTGTAGTGAGGAGAGAGAACCTGGTGGAAGATTTATAAACATAAGTACAAAAAAATCTAAAAAAGTTTTTCCCGGAAGCTATTTACTTATATAAAATTTTATTACTGTACAATTAACTGAATTGCAATATTTTTTAAAATAATGTAATGATAGTTTCTGTAACTGTGTAGCATTAAACTGCTGCTGTGCTAAAGTAAATTAATAGTTTTATACCAGTTTCATAAAACCAATTTGAAAAAACGTTAAACCATAGCTACAAAACCATAGTTAAACCATAGCTACATTACTCTGAAAAGAATTCGCTCATGTTCTAGTAAAATAATTGACAGTTATTGTCCGGTATTTATACCAGTATTATATCCAGCAAGAAACATGAATTTTTTTTTGATTTATTCTGAGTTGTCAATAACCTTCAAGGAAGAAATATACAACTTTGAACTGTAACGGAGCTGTGTTCTTTTAAATCACATTTAACTATGGAGCTTGGTTTAACTTTTTAAGTGATCTAGTACCGCTATCTATCCTTAGAGATGGGTAGTACTAGATTCTGCAATTTGTTGAATAGAAAAGGGACAAATCAATGTGTGTTTCATGCAATATATGTATTTTTATATGAAGTTCAACTTATTAAAATAATGTAAATGTACACGTGGGCAGGAAAAGCATGGTTGGTAAGGAGTTGAGTTCGTGTCCAAGAGTTTGTAAGTTCAATCCCTACCTGCTGAAGACTCCTTGTGTAGTAAATGGTGGTTGGTGCACGTTAAATCTGCCGTATCACAAAGCCCTCTAAGTTTCCATATCAAATCATTGCCTCTGGAGGTTCTGAGATTGATCACTACCTGCTTCTGGTGAAAACTACGATCTGCGGATGAATAATTGGAAGTGACAAAGGGTTTGTCTTCAAAACCAGGCTGTGACGTGTGCGTGGCTGAAGTCGTATAGGCATAAATAGTGCCACTAAAACACAAGAAACGCACCCTGCCTTAAATTCGCTTGATTCCAAGAAGAACACTTGCTAAAAATCAGCAAGTGGCATTAGAAACAACAACAAATGGATGTGTTTTGCCTCTCAAAAAACACCAAATCATTGAACTTAGTAAACTTTTGGAAAAAAAGCTTATTTATCGCAGAAACCCGATGGGAGAAAAAAAATGCGAGACGAATTTTTTTTTTCTAAATATTAGTTCAGTTGGTGACGTTCCTTTTTTTTTTTATAAATTTAAAATAATTTTGAATTGAAGCATTTTGAGAACCTCCCTTACTGTTTAAACACATAACAATTTCTATAACAACAGTAATTTAATTAAAACCTGTTTTGTAAGAATCGTGTAGAAATTTTAGATTTAAAATCTGTAGTTTTAGCTTTATTTAGTAAGAACTGATATTGATAAGTGCGAACAATGGCTTTGTAATCCCTAGAAAAGGTAATCTGTCGTAAACTGTAAGTCAGCGTAAAGTAAAGCAGTGCATTTAAGCTACAAATTCTTGACTTCACATTTTTCAGAAGAATTATAGCGACTCAATTACACTTACTCGAAAAGTATACTCTGAAAATTTCGTTAAAAGCGCTCCTAATTTTCTTAGTGATTCAACGAGATTAAAACATTCCATCATTGATCTAAGACATTAAAGATCTGAAACAATCTTATCTTATATCGTAAGGGATGAACATAGCGATAAAAGTTCTTTCTACATCAATTCGTGAATATTGCTGCTATATGGAGACTAAGTTACTTCAATAAAGTGAACTTAAAGCTTTGAAATTTGAGAAAAAAACGATTTCATATTATACTCTGATCTTTTAAGGCGTGTGTTTCGTAAAGGAAAGTCTTTATTGATGTCATTAAAAATCTATATTATATAAAACACTAACACTCATGTTGTCACAAAGTCGATGAAATTTCTTACCTTGCGTTGGCAACGAAGAGTTGAAAGTTATTGATCAAAAAGCTTCTCAAAAATGTCAAGTCGAAATCAAGTTTTTTTGAATAAATTAACTGTGATATTAATATCACAAAAGTATTCTACTATAAACATTTTAATAACCGGTTAATTTTTATCTAAATTACAAACCTAATTATATTTAAATTACAATGACATTTAAACACAAAGCTAATTAATTTTACTCTAATTTTTTCAGGTGTCTGCCGCCTCTAACTTTTTAGGCTGTTTTTCGAATATTTAGAAAAATTTACCATAGGTTTGCCATAAAATTTTACCATACGATTTTCCTGTGGGTTTTGCCCATTGTGAAATTTTCATATACAATTTTTCCGTAAGTGAATGGCAAAAAGTATGGTAAAATTGTACCTTAGATCTAACTCCATTGAGATATACTTCGTTAATTTTTTTATATAGGTAACAAATTTTTGCCATGTAGCTATGCTGTGCTATAGACTATGAAATTTTAGCATAGGCTGTTTTCCGCAGAACATTTCTTCACAGTCCTATGAAATTTCATCAAACAACTACATATAGGCAAATTTATACATAGGCAAGGGTTATTAAATCAGAGTAAGTTCTTTTCCTGTGGTTACTTTTCATAAGAATGATGATAATAAGATAAATTAAGGTTTGATATTAAGTAATTAAACATATGAGAAAAAGCAATAATTACATAAGAAAGCAAAGGACAATATACACGAATGATTCAGATCTTTGTGGCAAAAATTTATTAGGAAACAATATGAGTTATATGAGTAAAAGTATGAGTAACTGAAAAAAAACTGAGTAAGTATATGAGTAACTGAAAAAAAATTGGAATGGAGTTACAGATTTGTAGTTTCTCTACTGAGCATTAATCCATAATTAAGCCTAAAATCAAAGACTTAGCTCGATATCTTAGAAGGATACAAAACATAATTCTTTATATTATTGAAATTCACGCAAAATTATTATAGTAGCGAGAGCTACTTCTCGATGCTTTTTAAATCAGTTTAAACCGAAATCAAGTTTATAAAATAGACAAAGCTCAAAAATTTAGAAAAACTTTGTTGTAACTGAAACGATATTGTTTAATTTCAGGAAGTTTTGAAATTGATTATAGTTGGAAGAAATAAAAAACTAAGTCCCTTTGGCCGAATTATGATCCTTCGAAATATCGAAGTAAATTTTTGCAATACGTATACCAGGGCTCGAAAAACAGCCCGTCCGCCCGTCCTCGACGGTCAAAAATTCTCCGCGGACAACGAATTTCTCGAATCCGACGTCCGCGTGGACGGCCATTTTCCCGTTAATGTTCGTGATACATTTTCAATTTTTGTTATCTTACAAGAGTCTTGTAAGTTACAAGGCAGCGGAATGGCCCACAATACAGCAACATACTGCGCATATATTGATGTTTTCTCTGTCTGGGAATACTGTTGAAAGGGGCTTTGCAGCAATAAACTTACAAAAAAAACACAATACGTACTGGTCTTAAACAAGAAGCTTTAAAAGCAATTATGAGCATCTACCTAAATGGAAAACCCCTTTCAGATTTCTGCTCAGAAACCTCTGTAAATCATTGGCTTGATTGTGGAACTGGCAAACGTCATATTTGATTCATTTAAAAAACGCAGTACCCTCGGATAACTTGACCCTTGTCATTTAAATTATTTCATAAAAGATATACTAGGTTACTATTAGTAACCTAGCATTTCTTTTATTACTGTGTAATGTAATCCTAGCAACGACTAATTCATTGTGCAATTTATATAAATGTTTGTAATAAATAGGAGAAAATTATATTTTTATTTATTGAAAAGCAACGGGTTAGTTNAAAAGCTTTGGGGTACAAAGACAAAATTTAGACATTTGTCGTCTTCTCTCAACATTTGCATTTATGGCTTCCGGAGCTGGTACCCCCTGAAGACGCCAGCTTCAGTAGTAGTATTTTTTCATAATTTTCATTTTATTTTTCAAAATCATAGTTTTTATTACCGCGTATCTAGTAAAATCATAAAACTGAAAAGTGCATTTAACCGCTTAAATGATTTTTATGACTTGCTCTAAGGAGGTATAATGATAAAATTACACTAGCTACCAAACCGACCTCCGGATCCACTTTCTATTTTCTTATTTTTTACAGCTTTAACAAATATTGGTTGCCTGTACTCAATATATTTTGTTCCTAATCAACATAACCAATATTTTCCCCACTCGCTCCGACCACCGGACCCATTTCCTAACGGTTAAATTTATTTGAACAAGAACAGCATTCAGAAAGGATTCTGCAAGTAAAACAGGGGAAGTTTATCAAAGAAATTTTAAAGAAAGCTTTCTGGATATATATTTTTTCTACAATTCTTAAGTTTTACATTTTTAATATCCAGTGTGAAAGATTCTTGTAGGTAACTATTTCTTGATGTATGATAAAATATCAACGACAAATGTTGCCATAGCTGTATGGCAAGGTGTACCATAGTCTATGGAAAAATATTTCTTCATAAGCTGTAGCACATCTTAGTTTTATGGCAAAAATTTGCCATATAAAAAAAATGCCACAGGATATTCCTATGGGGTTTTGCCTATGATAAAATTTTGCCATACACTTTTGCCATATACGTATGACAAACCTATGGCAAATTTTCCTAAAGGACAATATGGTAATAAAACTATATTTTACTGTTATTTTTGCCAGGTGTTTTTACCAAAGTGCTTCGGTAAAACATTATTGTGCTTTTTAATATTTTCATAGACCCAGAAACTTAATCAGTTAAATTTTCCATCTTTTGGTAGTTTCGACCACTCCTTACGTGTGATAAATTTGGAAATTTCATTACACAGTTTTAGGAGTCTACGGAAATTCTGATGTAGCTTTTGAAAGATTATAAATATTTCTACAACGCAAAGTATGCATCTTTGAGTTACGTCATAAAGAAATACATAATCCATATGATGGACTACATTCTTTTCCGTTACGTGCTGAAGTGATTATTCTTTATTTAAAGCAACTCATTCTGCAACATTTTAGTTGACAACCTCCATCAGAAACGATTTTTCTCAAATATATTTAACCATCTTGACTATGATGGATGTACTAATGTGCTTAACGTGTAATTACCTAAGACGTTTTTGGCGTGGTAATTTGAAGAAGAAAATATACTCTCGCATCAAATAATGAGTTTACAAAACAGATTATGTTTCAGTTTATCTTGTTGTGTTAGTATACGCTGTCTTCAACTTATTTTTTTTTTAAATAATTACAATGGATATGAAGATTTAAAAGTCTTAAACATTATAAGTGAATGAAATTAAATGATTTTTGATTATGGAGTGTCCATTTTTGCGTTTGTGTAATGTGCAAATAATATTGTAACACGTTCTAAATGTTTAAGAATCTGTCATGTACTTTTAATAACTTGAGATTAAAAACTAACTTATTTTAGTAATTTCATTAAAAAAATCAATTAATAAATAAATGATTTGTAATTATCATTCGTTCATATCTGCGTGTGTGGAATTTTTAATGATTCCTTGCTGATTGACAACTACACTCTTAGAATAAAAGAGTGATTTCCTCTACTCATAAAAGAGTTAAAATTTTTTAATTCAACTTGAGTGAAATAAACTCTTATTTGAACAAAAGTTTTGCTTTGCGTTTACTCAAACTTGAGTGGTATTTATTTAAGCAATATTTGAGTGCTTTTAGCTCAAACTTGAGTGTTTTATTTATTATTTAATTGTGTGATAGCTATAAGCCGGAATTTCTATCGTTTTATTTCAAAAAGCAAACGATAATAAATCTAAATGAAATTTTTATGTTCTGTGATCTAAATAGATTGCGTCTTTGCTTTTATTTTACGTTTGTGGCATAACTACCACTACGAAAAATAAACACCAATTCACTGGTATATAAGACATGCTAACTTGATTGAATCTTGACGTAACTTTTGATAGATGAGGGTTGGCATTGTCGATAACTCCTCCCCCCACATTGGTGACCTCCGGACTTGATTTGAATACGCAGTAACGCCCACTTCGATCTTGTAACGCCTACTTCAATGGATGGTCCACATTGAACAGTAAAATAATAAATATATTCACTTAAATGATGCTAATTAATTGTGAATAAAAAATGATTGAAATTCACACTAATTCAAGTTAAAAGGACCCAATCAAGTGATACATATAATCACTCAAACTCGAATGAAAATCACTCAAGTTTGAGTGAAAACGATCCACTCAAGTAATACTGAAAATCACTCAAACACAAGTGAGAATAACTCAAGTTTGAGTGAAAATTTTTTCACTCAAACTTGAGCTATTTTCATATAACCCTTTCACTTGAGTGATTTTAACTCAAGAAGGGAAGGCCGATTTTTTCTAGATGAAAGAGTTAAATAGCACTCAAGTTGAGTTATTTTCACTGGTTCATTTTCAGTGAGTATACTACACTCAATACCCAATTTTCAGGGTGAAGAAAAGAATCAATAAATTAGTAATAAACAACGCTATAAAGTCATGCATACAGACGCATATAATAAAGCTAAAGTAATTCTAATGTTTTTTTTGTTTTTTTTTTGATTTATTATTAATTGTTGCCTTTCTCGATGACTTTGAATAATTAGATTATGCAGAAAAAAGCGTATTCAGTATTTAGTCCTTTCAAAATAAAGATTATCTGTATTCATTTTCATCTAGCAGAATAATATTGCTCAAGGCAACTCATGATATTTAAAATTTATTACAATTGGGCTGATTTCTCCTGTTTGATGCTGTTTCGTCCTTCTATCTTTGAAGTGCCATAAAAAACGTATTTCCTCAGTATGTATCATAAAACCGTACAGTATTGGTGTAACTGTAATCGACACTAAATTTACACCAAAATATCTTGTACCTATATTTGGTACCGATTAAAACTGCAACCAAATACCATGATGCTGATTACCGAAAATAAGCATTAGTGGTGTCAATAATAGTATGGAGACTTTTTTATGGTATCCCGTAAGGTAAGGAATAAATATATTTTTTCCATTAATATTGTTTCTTAGTTAATAGCTCAATTTTTTTTCAATTACTATCCATGAGCAGTGATGACATTGGGGATACATTCGTTCACCTTCCAATAGAGGTGAACGAATCCAAATCCATCCCAGTGATGACTGGAGGATACGAATTTCCTCATCCAGCTCCTACCAACCACAATGCTGACGTAAAATATCCTCAGTGGTAGACGGATTATAGGTTACAGTCACCTTCCGGTCCGGCTGACCATGAGAAGCTTTCATGGTTTTCCTCTCCAGGTGAAGCAAATACTGGTTAGAACCATTAAAAAAGTCCTCCACGAAGGCAAATTTCTCCCAATATTTGATCCAGGAGTTCCCCTGTCTTCCGGATTGGGTTCGGAACTACAAGGCTACGAAGTTGAACAGTTGTTGTCATAAACTCAAAAGTTGGGTAGACTGTTCAACGACTGTCATACAAATTTTTTTTAAAAAAAATACTACATATTAGCAAAATTATTTAAGTATCACTAAAGTCAATAATAATCTGATGATTTTTAACACTCTTTTAAACGAATTCGTACCATTTCACCAATAATTTTGATTTTTCGTACGTAGCTTACTATTTTCTTTTGAACTAACAACAATTATCAAAATTTATTATCATTGGCATCGATATTTGTGTTGTTTTATTTTTCTTCTCAAGGAATTAGTTCTATTTCTGTTAATTTTGCTTTTCAGTTCAAAAAATTTTTTTTTTTAAATTTCAATTACCGTTGACTTACTAGTTTTATATAAACATGTTTTAAAAGCATAAGTTTTAACAAAATAAACACTTGGCTAAAGGGGAAAAAACATGAATAATGTAATTAAAATATGTAAAATAAAATAATTCTCATTAGTGGTTTTTAATGTTTAATTTTTTGGGCAAACCTTGAATTCAGATTTAAGATTATTTTTCTATTTTCCAAGCTCATCGTTATATACTGGCATTGCTTGAAAATAGTTATATCCGATTTTTTTGTTTTGTTATTAGATTTGAACATGAAATAAACTCTTTAATAAACATCATTACATTTAACTCATTCCATATCGTTAATTTCTAAACTTTATTTTTTGTTCAAACGTGGCATTATCGAATATACATGACGCTTTAACTGGTTAAAAACTTCATTGGCCTTAAAATATACAAATTGGAAATAACAGTGGGCAAGTTTCAATCACTTGAAAGCGGCGAAACAGAAGGGATTTGAAATCAAAACGTTAAGTTGCCATGAAAAAATTTTTGAAATAAAGATGAAACACGAAACTAGAAAAACCACAGTAGCCGGTAAAGAAAAAAGATGATGGGTAGTTAGGTACTTTATTTACGTCATATAAAAACTGCATTTTGGGCTATTGGCGACGGTTCGGGAAGCATCCCTGAGAATTTCCGAAGACATTCGATCGTACTTTTAATCATTTGCAGAGTGGATGGCTTCTCTACTTTGATAGCTCGACTATCTGCGTTTGAAGTCACAGAACAGTTTAACGAAAACCGATGCGGAGCACCATTTGTTTCTACGCAGCTTGAACGATCACCCACTATCTTACTAACCGCAGCCAGTGATGCTTGACTTTGGTATTCTACTAGAACCGTGTCTTTACAATCAGTCCATTGCAAAAAGAAAAACATTATTAGAAAAAATCACTCTGGCCAAGAGGAGTAAATCAGGGTAAAGTGCATTTTCCACATGATGTTGTTTTCCCTGTTTTGTTTTTAACCTTTTTTCTTCCTCGGTTACTGTGGTTTTTTTTATTTTTGTTTTGCACCTTTATTTTTTCAAATTTTTTTGGCAACTTCACATTTTATATTCCAAATCTATTCATTCATTTCTACTCATTCACGTCTGGCAAGTCTTGAGAAAAGGCGCCTTTTTTTGAGTGCTTGAAACATGTCGACTATTATTTCCAATTTGTACACTTGTGAAGTAAAGTAAGTTTTTAATCAAGGAGTATCTTACCGTTTCAGTTTATTGGGACTGTTTATTTAATACCCGTTCTTTCTTTATCTTTACTTTCAAGCAATATTTTTTAACGACCTTTCCTTGAAATAAATTTTCAGGTCCGGCTTAGTAGCCTTTAATAAGAGAAATAAAAAAGAAGCATTTCTATTATAATCTAACGACTCATTTGCCAAATGAGAACTTCTGAATATAAAAGTTAAATTATTTGTTTCATATACATCCTAAAGCGGTGCAATTGATTTCTAATTAATTAGTAGGAAATCCGATTTTTGGTAATCGCTTTATAATATCAAAGCTAGTTTTAATTTATTTACATACAATTTCACGGTAAGAATTCTTTTTTTTTTAAAGTTTGAATTTCGTTATTAAATTTTCATTTATACTCGTATTCCGTAGATGTTTATAAATACATTTGCGACGATTATTTTAAATACAGCTTTTATGGAAAACTCTTTAATAATGAAATGATTATTTTCGTATTACTATACGCTTGACTAAAATTCAGCAAAATTCAGAATTTATTAAATATAAATTTAAAATAAATTTTTTTCGCATGAAATTAGTGTTAAATAATTTCCGCAGAAAGCATTTTAATTCATTATCAAAATAATTTTAAAAAAATTAAAATATAACAAAATTGAATCATTACATTTTAGTGTAAAATTTTTTTAATAGTTTTGTAGGGTACCAAAAGAATTTTTTTGTCTCGAGTATTCATTAGAAAGTAATTAAAATTCCATTACAATAGGAAAAGTTTAAAGTGTTGAAAAGTTTCTGAACAAAGAACTGACGATAAAACTAGAACATTCCTAATGAGAAAAGTTTTGAAAAAGTGATTGAAATAAGTTAAGATTTAAGAAAAAAATGCAATAAAATTTTCATAATTAAAAACAATGTGTTAAGTTGAGCAAAGAAAGATAGATACGTTACATTATTTTTACATTTGAAATGATTTGTAAAGATTTAAATGCATTGAAGATATTAGGCCAATAAAGTAATATGTTTTTCTGAAGATGATATTTTTATTTAACTCTTCTGTAGTATTGTTTTCAGTTTGGTATTTTAAAATATCTTTGTAGTTCCAACAGATGACAGTATAATATACAGAAGCATCGTATTCTCTACAATGAAATTGCAGCGCTTTTAAAAAAGAACGTTCTGTATGAGCTATTTAAACCTTTGCTTACTATTATAATTTCCAAAGTTTTTAATATTTGAAATTTAAAATAAGGAAGTTAGTTTTTTATCTTTTTTGAAGAAAAAAAAAGTTATCTTCCTTCTATTTTTACTATTATTATTATTCCTTTTTGCATTATGTTACTTTTAATCAACAAAAAAAAACTTTTTTCCGAAAGGTTACTTTCTTAATTTAACATTTAAAACAAATTGTTTCTTAAGTGTACAAAACCATATCATTTTAAAAGTACTCATATTTTTGAACTTCTTGGTTTTTATTTAAATAAAAACTTTGACTTTTTAGCATATCATTAAAATGTAATTGTTTATTAAATGTATAAAACTCTAATACATAATTTAGCAAGCATACTTAATAGTTTAATAAATGTATAATCTTTTCAAGAGTTTTAAGAATGTATCGACAAGCTTTACTTTGAAATTCAAGTCTTGCCATTAATAAAAACGCACAATATTGTTCTATTTCCTAAAATTACAAAGGAAATGCTTAAATTTTTATTCATTTTTAAGAAATTTCAAAATATTAATTCACATTTGCAAAAAGAAAATATTTTCTATAACGTAAAATAGAATTTTTGGTTTAAGTTTCTTACGCCCAAACAATGCTAAAAAAATATACAGATCCTTCCTAATAAAATATTTTTTGCATGCCATATCATCGTCTGCCGAACTGCATTTATCTCGAAGAGGGTTTCAAATGATGTAGAAAAAAGCTCACATGATTCGAAGTTTTTTTTTCTCTCTGTTAGCTCCTCCTTTCCTGGATAAAAAGTGAACAATGCTAGAAAAGTTCATTCTTTGGCATCTGGCAACAAAAAGATTGTTTCGTTCCGGGTATGTATCTAACTATCAGCACAAAAAATGCTACGCCAAGTAAACAGAAGTATTTCAGAGAACTGTGCTTAAAGTATTCGAATCCACCATTGAAAACATGCAGACTTTTGGAGAAAAATGTAAAAATTGCTTGACGTTTACTAGAACTGAATTATCATCCCGGCTCGGAAACATAAGAAGGGATTTCTAAATTCTGATGTAAAATATATTCTTCGCCGTCTTGAAATTTATTTATTTTAGGGATTAAAAAGACTGAAACTTTCTTAAGAAAACATAGGTGTGGAATGAAATACAAAACGTGCAAAGGATAAAGAAGAAAAAAAAAAGAATCACCAGCTAAGGATGTACGCGATTTCCATTTTGAGGTTTTTATTTCATAACCCACAGCTTGATTCTCATAAATTTTGCATAAAGTTCTCTTTATTCCGTAATCCTTTGACTTTTTTTAAGAAATTGTATAATACATTCCGTAATAACGGATTATATACCGTCTAATTAAATATATATATTGATGTATATTTATGTAAATTGCAATTATATTTATTTTGGAGCTTACTCCAAATTAAACTTTTCTGAGATGGAATTTTTTAAAAAGAAATTTGCTTAGAACTCCGTTTATCAACTATACTTTGACTTCTTATGAATTTTTATCATTTTTATTATATGGCATATATTCTGCAATGATTTCTTTATAGATTTATTTTTAGAAAATTGGAAAAATCCCCATTTTAAGCCCATAAGAAAGAATTTTTCTGAATAAATTTGCGCAAAATTACATTTACGGAAGACTTTACTGAAAATTTATATCATTTTGATTTTTCAGAATGTAATCTGTGTTGACGTTTTCATAGATTTAGTTTCAGGAAATAAAAATGATGTCCATTTTGGAGTCCAATCTAATGAATAATTTTCCGAGAAGAAATTTGTTTACATTTCTGCTAAAAATTCCGAAATTTGAGTGTTGTCCATTTCTGAGTCCAATCCTTTCTTTCTGAAAAGGAATTCTCTTGAAGAACTTTTTGTTAAAATTCTGTTGACTCAACAATACTTTAACGTTTTAAGAAATTGTACATTTTGATTATACGGTATATTCCGCAAAGACTCCTCTATATGTTTATTTTTAGGAAATTGGATGAGGGTTCATTATGGAGCTTACTTAACTTTCTCTGAGAAGGAATTATACTGAAAAGATTTGCTTTTTTTTTGAAAATTTCTATATCACTTTCAATGAACAACTGTTTAGTTCATTTTTAATTCGAATTTCTTCAAGGTAATTCAATTTCAAATGAGACACTGGCAAAATATTGCATATTAATTTTTAGAAGCCAGTGTATTATTAGAACACATTACAAAACATTTTGTATACATTTTTAATACTATAATGACTATACTCTGTCTGTATTACATGAATGCAAAATATGCGTAAAAAAACTGGAATTGAAAAAGTAAATATTTAATTATTTTTCTATAGTTTAATAACTAATGCAGTTAAAAAAATAAAATGTAGTTA
>NC_092213.1:15755927-15775040 GCF_043381705.1 Parasteatoda tepidariorum
CATCCGAATTACTTGAAAAATATCATTAATGTTGATTATTAATAAATTTTTATCGTTTTCCTCGAAAGTATTTTTTAATTATGAATGATAAATTTCAACTAGAATTTAGCTGTTCTGTTTTCAAGTTGCATATGGAAATTAATATCGAGATTTTGCAATTGTAAAATTTTATTGTATGGTATGTCATCTTAAAGTAATGAAGGGATAATCTATGTATATATTATTTGAGAATAAAGTTTTCAAATGAAGAATATATAATTTTGTGATTCTACTTTTAAGTATTTTTTTTCTTATTTGATGATAATTTTCAATAGAATGGTCTTCTACGTCCGATTGTGAATAAAAAAATTAAGAAACATGAAATTTTTTTATTTCATTGTGAGGAATTTTTATAATTGCTTCTTGGTTTCATAAGCATTCTTTACTTTACGTTTTTAAGTTTTCAATAATGATTTTTAATGAAACTTAAAATTTTTTGACAAAAGTTGTTGTCAAAAAACTTTTTTTGCAAAATTAAATTATATAAAATTAAGAAGCTGATGTATACTTTTTGCTTATATTAATGTTTGAAGTATTATGACTCATAAAACTACAGAAGAGGAAGTTTAGATAGGCCTTTAATTTGATGTCATTAAATTTAGTAAAACTGTTTCTCAGGCATTAGGTTTTAACCGTAATAAGAAGAAACATATTTTTTTCTGTTTATTTACAAATATTTTCCGATGTGCTTTGGATGCTCCTTCCCTAAAAAAAAAGAGATATCTTTTAGTTTTCACTTGCATAAGAAAGAATATCAAACATTTTTCATTTTTAAAATTTAATAGACCACAATAAAAAAGGAACGCTACAACGCTACATTAAACGCTACATAAACTAAATGACTACTAAATGAAGCTAAATGACTAATTATTACTAATATAAACTAAACTAAATGACGCCCGGTGGCTGAGCGGTAGCGCTTCGCGCTGTCGTGCCACGGGTCCCTGGTTCGATTCTCCTGCCGGGAAAGGTAGACTCAACTTCACCCCAGAGCCCAAGGTCAAAAAAACTGAGATGGGCACAATAGGCCTTGGCCCTCTATGGGCTGTCGTGAGACTGAGTTTAGTTTAGTTTTATGAACTAAATAACTTAAATTTTGTATTTAAAAAAAAAATCATTTTTAGGGGAGTGAATTTGTTTCTTGAATTTTCCAAAGTAGCATCAATATTATTCCTTTATGAATTATCCGACAAAAGTTAAATTGCTAATAATGATACATTCTGTTTAGCTTACAAGTCAAGCACTTAAAACTGTAACAGGAATTTTTCAAGTAAACTTACAGCTTTCCGGCGAGAAATTTTTTTATTATGTTAATTTACATTTATGAAATTTAACTTTATAATTCAATAAGGCGATACTTTATTGAATCATAGTCAATAAAACGATACTTTTTGTCAATTGATTTCAAGATTGAAGAGAAATATTGACTTTCATGTACTAGAAAAAGTGTCTGGCAAATTTCCATGAATCGAATTTTGATACTCTTTTATTAAAAAAACAGCTTTTTGTCAATCAATTTTCAAAATGAATAGTCTATACAAGTGCCTGGCTAATTTCTGGCCTGGCTAATTGCATTTTGATATTTTCTTCATTTGAGATATCGAGGAATATTTTTTTCTATCAATGTCATTCAATGCCATGGATGTAAATACATCTGAAAAATAGAAAGAAATGAAACTAAGAGCCTTGCTAAACTGTTCCTTGATTTTTAAAAATATAAATTGCAACATTTGAGTAATATTTTTATTCATTTCATAACAATGTTAGATATCACTTGATATCGTTTTATTGCTTTCAAGATTTCAAAATGTGGATTGGACATTTTTATTGAATGCAATTAAACTTGTTCCTATCGTAATTTATGTATCTATTTCTTGATTACTTTATGTTTTGAAATTAAATTATTTGTTTTTTAAATATCTTATTGGTTTCTTAATTTACTTATGCGTTTTGTGATCAACTTAGTCTCCTCTGGTTATCCTTATTTATCACGAGATTTCTATTTTTCTTTCTTGGCATACTTATTTACTTTTTAATTAAATCCTTTTTTTTTACTGATTACATTATTTGTTTCTGATATCATTCATGCGTCTCTTGAGGATAGCATTTGTTTCTTAAATTTCTAAACAACATTATTCGTTTTTATGACCCTATTTTCTAAACTAAGGTATCTGTTTCTTGATTACTTTTATGTCATATATGCATAAAACTTTTGGAAGTTGCAAATATAATATTATTCCAAATTACAATACTCTCTAAACTAACATGGTAAGTTACATTAAATGACAACTAAGTGTTTCACACTAACATTCTTCTCACACTAACATGTCATTTTGAATCAAATCTGAAACTGTCCCAGTTCAAGTTGCTCTGTGTAACATCATTGCTCTCACTGTCAGCACTGCAACACAATCACAGAAATCATTGCCGCATCATTACATGCACAGTCACAAAAATCATTGCCACGTCACTGCCTACACAATAAAAAAAAACATTGCTGCGTCACTGCTTACACAATCACAGAAATCATTGCCACGCCACTTCCTACACAATTACTAAAATCATTGACACATCACTGCATACACTGTCACAGAAATCATTGCCTCGTCGCTGCGTACACAATCACAGAAGAAATCATTGCGACGTCACTACATACACAATCACAGAAATGATTGCCAAGTCACTGCGTACACAATCATGGAAGAAATCATTGCGACGGCACTGCGCACACTATCACAGAAATCACTGCCACATCACTACTTACAGAATCACAGAAATCATTGCCACATCACTGCCTACACAATCACAGAAATCATTGACACATCACTGCATACACTATCACAGAAATCATTGCCACGTCACTGCTTACACAATCACAGAAATCAGTGACACATCACTGCATACACTATCACAGAAATCATTGACACATCACTGCACTCACTATCACATAAATCATTGCCACATCACTGCACACGCTATCACAGAAATGATTGCCAAGTCACTGCGTACACAATCACAGAAGAAATCATTGCGATGTCACTGCACTCACTATCACATAAATCATTGCCACATCACTACATACACAATCACAGAAATAATTGTCACATCACTACATACACAATCGAAGAAATCATTGCCACATCACTACATACATTAAAGCAATAGACATATTCATGTTTCTTGAAGGGGGTATAGAGGATAATAAGATTGAGAGAAATTCAAGAAGCGTCGTTGTTACACCAAAACGAGTTGCTTAACCAAAGTCTTTATGTAAGTTTATAAAAGTCAGTCTCTAGAAGTTTATATTATAGTTTTTCTGAAGTCTTATTCTAGTTTTTAAAGGTCTGTATAATCAATTTTAAAGAAATGATATGTGTCTATTTCAGTTTTTATCTAAGTCGTTTGAATTCATACATAAGTACATGCTCAGTCATTATTTTTTTAATACCTGAACTAATTTAAATTCATATACGCATTTATTCTTTTCTTGGAGGATTAAAGAGTCATCACAGAAGTTCATATTTCGTCCTTAACTTCGAATAAAGCCTGAAAGTCCCTTAATTAAATTTTTCTGTCTTCTTATTATAATGTATTTAGGGTCTTCTTTCTGAGTTTCTTTGGCGTCTAGTTTTAGATATATGATGCTCTGATTTCAATTCAGAGAAAAATCTAATTCATTTATTCTGAATTCCACATTTGTGGTTAGTATTCCTTTCATTAAAAGTACCGTTTTCACCTCTTATTAAATCCTTGTATGGACATATTTCATCCTTTAAAAGTCCTTATATACCATAATTATAGGGACCTTTATTGCAGCCCTCTTTGATCATTGTTTCGAATAATTTGNCTTTGCTGCATAGCCTTGCCAACATGTATATATGTGTGTGTGTGTGTGTGTGTGTTCATCAAAAACACATTATGTTCAATAACGCCACGGAGGAAAAATTTCGATAAAACTACCGTTCTGTATGGTAATGATACTTTTGTTAAAAAACCATAATTCTGATTATAAAACCAAAATATTAGCTATTTATAAACTATAAATTTGGTAATTTTTCCATACCTGCTTTAATGGTTTACTAAAAATTCTGGTTTTCAAAATTATAGTTCTTATTACCATACATATAGTAGGAAATGAAAAACTGAAAAGTAAATTTAATGGAATAAAAAGTTTTAATGCCATGCTTAAGGTATCATGATAAAATTACTAAGTTTTATCTCATTTACCAAATTTTACCCCATATTACAAAACCATATTTTATTGTTAACTGAAAATAAAAACATTACCAAGGCGTTTTGGTAAAATTACCAAACCTCTTGGAGTTTCCAGCCGCAATTTAACTCTGCATTTAATCATAGTCTCGTAATTTTGACCATACTTTCTTCTTAGAGTAAAAAGTTCATTTGATCCTTTTTTCAAACATTTATGCTTATGAACCTAAGTTTAAGTTTAGATGGGAAGATTAATACTCAAAATTTCACGTTTCATTGCTTATGGATTATTTTCGAAAGCACTTTAATTTCATTCAACTAGTGAAAAGAAAAAAGGAAATTCGCGATGCCAAATATGAAAAAAAAAATTTAAAAAATTAAAAAATTAAAAAGAATTAAAAATTAAAAAGAATTAAAAATCAAAAAGAAAAAAATTTTGAATGTCCAGTAGGGTTCCTTCTGTTATAATTTTGTTAGTATATGCTCATTTTTGTTGTAGTACAAAAAAAGATAAAAACTGTTATATTTATAACATTGATTTCAACAGATAATTTATTTTGCCCAAAAAGAAGTATAGTAATAGTAATATAATAGGATTTCTTCACAATTTGATTATACAGGCGGGTTTCATACCATGGATAGAAATTTGATGGGAAGGTAGGACACATCTTACGCGTTAATAATTCCGTGTGGTCAAAACCGTGCATAGCACCGTGTGAACAAAAATAGTACCATACAACACTTTGAAGCTTTTCTATTATAGAGTACCTGACTGTTTGCATTTGAACCGATACATTTTATCCATCTAAATTAGCGTATCTATATTATCTATCAAATCAAAATTATTGTATTTTTTCTATTAATATTATCTATCATTGCAGTCAAATAGGAATATAATTAGTTGTTTCATCGTAATTGACTGATTTGGCTTTCAAATTGGAGATCGTTGGAAGTTAGTCGTTACATCAATTTACTACTACAAAACAACTGAATATGGCCAAATTTCGAGAAAATTTCATTTAGCAGTATACTATATCAACCATTGAAATACCCCCACTTTAACCAACAATTCCTAGAAGAGAGAAATCTTTCTCTCAGATCCTTTAAGTATTTTGAATGAAAAAATTTAAACTGCTCAATGGGATTTAAATATGAAAGACGTCACAACCTTGGAGCTAATAAACTGCGCAGTTTCTTAAAGTCAAGTGCCATTGTTCGGTATACATTTGCCCGCTATAACCTACACTGCTGTTTCTTCTAATCTATCCTCAGTAGGTATTAAAATATCGAATAAATGTAATTATATCCACGAATAAATTAATATCAAATCGTATGTGATAAATATTTCGGACATTCACTAAAGCGACTATGTTATTGTCGTATTGTTATNAGCAAATAGCTTAATCCTATTGTCATTTTAAGTTACACGACTGGTATCAACACAATTTATATATATATATATATGACCTCTTACGCTATTTGCTTTCAATATGTCACGGTTTTTAAATACTTTTGAGTTATAATCTGTCAAACTGTTGCAAGAGCATCGATCATTTATGTCAAACTTAAAAATTCCTCACTTCATGCGATTATGTTTCGAGTAGTATCGAGTCTTTAAAGTTTAAAAAGGAATAAAAGAGGATATAACTAGGGTATTAAAGACTTGTTCGTAAAGTAAATAAAAATGAAATAGACATTTCAAATACTTAAAAATAATGATTGATTCTAAGGGTGCTTATACTTTGCTACTTATATTATTTAAGGTTACTAAAAAACAGAGTAAACTTTGTCTTAAATGGTTATCGGAAAAATGCATATGAATATTTTGTTGAAGAATGTCAAAAATCGATACTAAGTTATGAGCGTCTATACCATCAAACTGTAAAAGTTGTTTGCGTTGCAAAGAATTTTACTATGACAGGATGCAGAAACTGCTTTATTTATTTTTACATTGAAGCTTCCAATGAATATGGAAAAAATATTCATTATTAAAAGAATGGGCCGAGATAGCCTGATTGGTAAGACATTGGACTTCTCGCATTAACAATGAAAAGTTGAACATCTGAGCTATTAGTTGGATTGGAATAGTTGCTCAAAAGTGAATTATTCATGAAATTCAATGAAATATTCTATCTTGTTTAGATTATGCTTATCAATTTTCATACGGGGGCAACATAAGATAAAGAAGTGATGTTTCAGTTTTAATGATGTAAATGAAGATGTATTTAATTAACTGCGATCTGTAATAACTACATCGCTCATTAATTCAGCATAATTTTCTCAACTATCATTTACTTCCTCTCTTTATATACTACTTAACACCTACATTACGGGAGCCTGGTTGGCAGGGCGCTGGATTCACGTTTGTGAAAACGGGAGTTCGAATCCAGTCACCCAAACAATCCCAGTGCGTTAAGTGGAGACTGGGGCACGTTAAATCTGTCGGGCTCACAAAGTCGTCCAAGTTTCCATAATAAATCAATACCTCTGTGGTTACTGAATTGGAGATTGATAATTCTATAGTTTAGGTCAAAATTACGATCTGCGGATGGATGAAAGATGTGTGAATCGGTCTGCCCCCTGAAACGGGCTCAGACGTGTGGGTGTGAAATCGTATTTTTGACCTTGCAAGGCACCACTGAAAGATTGGAAATACACCCTCTGCCTCTAAATTTTGCTTGATTTCAAGCAGGCTTGCTGAAATAGGCGAGATACATTTGTAAAAACAACAGAATGTAGAATACTAATATCAAAGATATGGTTGTTTTTATCTTTTCTTAAAGAGGGCTTGCCATTGATCACAAATATTTTAATTATAATTGTTAAGATTGATCACAGTTTATTCATATCAAGTTTGACTCTAACTGAAATTTTAAACTTAATATGTTTTCAGTAAATCAGTTCTTATTTATTCAATAGAAATTGCTGTCAACTTAATTAGAACGTAAAAAATGAAGTTGGAATTACAAATTGCAAAACCAGAAAATGAGGAAACATCGAATGATTTTTTTAGTTTTTTATGACCCGAAAAAGTATTTAAAACTGATAGTTCGTAAACTTCCATTCCATTATTAAAATTTAAGTACAAATAAGGAAAACAAGTATCATTCAAGTTAATTATGAATGAAAAAAACAGGTCAAAAAACAAATAAGTTAATTAAAAATATGTAAAATCATTTGGATAGTAATGAGGAAATCGAGAAACTAATAAATTATTTAATAAATAAAGTAATCAAGAAACAGGTACCTTAGTTTAGAAAAATAGGGTCATAAAAAACAAAGAATGTTGTTTAGAAATTTAAGAAACAAATACTATCCTCAAGAGACACATGAATGAAATCAGAAACAAATAATGTAATCAGTAAACAAAGGATTTAATTAAAAGGTAAATAAGCATGCCAAGAAGGAAGAATATAAATCTCGTGATAAATAAGGTTAACCAGAGGAGACTAAGTTGATCACAAAACACATAAGTGAATTAAGAAACCAATAAGATATTTAAAAAACAAATAATTTAATTACAAAACATAAAGTAATCAAGAAATAGATACGTTAATTATGATACGAATAGTGTTAAATCGCATTTAATGAAAATGCCTAATCCAGAATAGATAGCATTTTGAAATCTTGAAAGCAATAAAACGATATAAAGTAATTTCTAACATTGTTATGAAATGAATAAAAATGTTACTCCAATGTTACAATTTATATTTTTAAACATCAAAGAACAGTTTAGCAAGGCTCTTAGTTTTATTTATTTTTCTTTTTCGGATGTTTTTACATCCGTAGCATTGAATGACATTGATAGATAAAAATATTCCTCAATATCTCAAATGAAAAAAATATCAAATTGCAATTTAAAGAAATTATCCAGGCACTTGTCTAGATTATTCATTTTGAACATTGATTGACAAAAAGCATAGTTTCTTTGATAAAAGAGTAACATATTCGATTTATAGAAATTTGCCAGACTCTTTTTCTAGTGCATGAAAATCAATATTTCTCTTTAATCTTGAAATCAATTTACAAAAAGTATCGTTTTATTGACTATAATTCAACAAAGTATCGTTTTATTGAATTATAAAGTTAATTTTCGTAAATGTAAATTAACACAATAAAAACATTTCTAGCCGGAAAGCTGTAAGTTTACTTGAAAAATTCCTGTTACTGACTTAAGTGCTCCTTCCAAAAAATAACTTGAAGTTAAACAGAATGTATCATTATTAGTAATTTAACTTTCGTCGGATAATTCTAAAAGGAATAATATTGATGTTACCTTTGAAAATTCAAGAAACGAATTCACTCACCTAAAACTGTTTAAATTTTTTTTTAAAATACAAAATTTAAGTTATTTAGTTTATATTAGTAAACTAAAAAATAAATAGCAATAAAGAACAACCATGCGTCAAATCAATGCATATAATCTATAATACGAAATTTTATTAATTAATATCCTAAATATAAATCAATTTTGTCCCGAAATTTGTAAATTTCATGAAACAAATCCGTAAATTTTTAAACTTTCAGGACCATAAACTTTCAGAACCTTTCGAACATGCTGGCGTACTTCACAGCAATATTATTTAACTTTATAAAAAAATCTCAAATTCGGTGAGATTTTACCATCATGGTAAAAAATCATTAACTTTAATTAACATTTAATGAACAATTCTGATTTTTTGCAATTTTCTTATGTGCTTAGGCAAAGCAGCATCGGAATTAATTTTTAAATACGTATAAGTAATATTCATTTTTACAAAGCTATAGCTTAATCCTATTGTCATTTTAAGTTACACGACTGGTATCAACACAATTATATTTTTATAAGGAAATATTTAATTAAAATGTTAATTTCAGATTTTGTAAGCGGGTGTCCTAAAATTGCTATTTTAAGGTAAAGTTTAAAAAATTATGAAATGTTTTTCCAAATAAGGGTATAATAATAAGGGTAAATTAAGAGCTTAAAAGCTAAAAACGTTTTATTTCACGCTACCAAATAGCTCTACAACAATTTACAATACATAAGTTTATTGTGATATTAAAATTTTAAAAAAATGTTTTGTATTATGTATTACGTATGTTTTGTATTACCTATATGTCACGTATATTTGTTTTTTGTATTACGTATATGTTAGTGTAAAATTTTTTCTCAAAATTAGTGCTTTCTCAAAATGCCTGAAAATTCTGCCATGTAAGAAATTCTGAAAAAAAATAATAATTTGAAAATTAATTTCTGAATATGAATTCCATTTCTTTAAAAAATGTAATTCATTCAAGGGTTAAAATACTTGTTTATATATTATAATTCAATTAACGGTTAAAATATTTACATTATATATTAAAGGAGTAAATTATTTTAGGGTTAAAATACTTATTTAGATATTATTTATATGTATTATGTATTCTGGGTAACATATCAATTAAATTAGAATGCGTATCTAAATAAGTTACAGTGCTTGAAAGTAAAATAATCACGCCGTTGTTCAAATAATAAGCTAATATTTGAAACTTTGAAGATTGTACTCCGAGATCACTTAAGGCAAAAACATTTCATGTGAAAGCTTTCTAAATTATTATATAAAATTCGTAAAAAAAAATACTATACTGCAAGCAATTGAAACCATGTAGATTAAATAAGCAGATATTTACTTTCTTATTTTTAGAAGTTTAGATAAAGCAACATCGGAAACTATTCTATAATATTGTATAGTACTCATTCAAGTGCATTGTGAAGAAATTTTCCAAGATTCATTCATTCCATTTCAGGAATTCCAATACTCCAAAAACTTTCGAAAAAAAATATGTCCGCCAGCAATCAGCGTGACTTCCATATTTCTTTGCTTTATATTTTCAATCATATCAAGGAAACCGTTAGAAAAATACTTTTTTTTGTATTATTTGAACTCCCATAACTTTTATTCATAAAACTATGTTCTCTTTCCACGAACAAACATTGTTTCATTTGTTTTTGGAAATTTTTGCTAGCATAGTCTTTACTACGAGGTATATGCAGCAAGGCAATTGATAATGTTTACATATCTATAGGTAAGAAATAGAGAAGACAACAGTTTTCTTTATTTTTTAAGTTATTACTAATAGTGTGTTTTAGGTTATGTATTTTAATGTTTTTTTTCTTTATTAATGTCTTACTTGCCTTCTTTTTTGTAATATATATTTACTGGGAAAAGATTGCAAAAAAACCCATGCACTTATCTAAATATTGCCACATGGAAAGTCACGCAGAAATCTTATAATGTAAAAAAATCTATTGTATTTCAAAAACTATTACATTTGCTTCAAACGTTTCCGCCATGATAACCGGGACTACGTTCAGAATAATTTTAGTTAAGTCTTTAGTGCTTGTCAAAACATTATAATAAGTTGCATATACAAAAAAACTTTACAAAATGTTGCATGAACAAAAACGTACTAATATGTAATTATAATGTAAATTAAATGTCTTGTATTTCTAAAAATATTAATTTTTTCTCAAAAATTTTGTTACCGCAATGACAACAGAAACTATGCTTAGAATCGTTTTAGTTAAGTCTTTAATGCTTGCCAAAATACTATAATAAGCTGCATGTGCAAAAAACATTACAATATGTTGCATGAACAAAAATGTAGTAATATGTCTCATATGCAAAAACAATATAATATAGTTCATGAGCTGAAATATTACATTACCAAGCATGTGTAAAAACAATATAACAACTGTATCATCAAACTTTAAAGTAAACCTTATATAATATTCTAACTGTGCTCTGTGTTTGCTTGATATTGAAAATGATTTAATTTTAAGACCTAGACTACATATTTTTTTCTGAATTAATGATTCTTGCTTTATATAGTTTCATAAAAATTAACATTACTGATTCTCATGCATATCTTTCCTTACTTTAGCAGTAATTTTAGTGTTACTGAATAATAAAAATCGTGGGAGCTGCTTCACACCACGTAGTGTAAAAGAACTTTTTTGATGAATTAGAATTAATAATTCTTGCTTTATGTAGTATCGCAAAAATTAACTATACTCATTCTTAAGCTTATCTTTCATTACTGTAACATTAATTTTAGTGTTACTGAATAATAAAAATGGTGTGGACTGCTTTGCACTATGTAGTGTAAAAGAATCTTTTGGTGCAGTCAAAACCCTAGAACCAAATACTATGCAAGGTGTTTCCCTACACTTTGGTGTCGAGTAGTTGCCGCTCTATTTGGTGCTGAGTTACACTAAAATGTTTAACAGTGCATTAGTTTTCAACAATTATAAAAGAAACGCGTAAAAAGACAAAGTTGTAGATCAATTCGAAGAAAGAAAAATCCTTTATTCAAGAAAAACAACAGATACCACGTAAGTGTGCAATAATATTTTATAAGACAATAGATACCGAATTATGTATTGAAAGGTGTGTAATAATTGTTTAGATTTAGCTATGCAAAATTCCTAAATTATGATAAACTATCATCGAAATAATAAAAAAATACTATTGCTTACACTCTTTGAAATTTCTCGGAAAAAATCGTTAAATAACAATTTATTTAATTGTTTTTTTACCATATTAAAAAAAAACAGTGAAATAACCATAAATGGTATTCAAGCTGTTACCTGTGAGAAAAATGTTTATTAACTGCTTTCACCTAATACGGTTAAAGAACCAGAATTTTATTGCTAACCTTTAATATACGAAGGGGCTTTTTGACAACAGAATAAGGATTTGAGGCTCAGCAGTGAAACCAAAATATTTCCTCATTCCATTCACCACAGAAATAGTTTTCAGTGTCCAGTACTCCCCGATTTGTGACCCTGGACTATTATAATACGATACTCGCATTATACCTGGACTATTATAATACGATACCGTAAAGCTGCTTAACGCAACAAAGTCTAGTATTTCCTTGCTAGTTGGAAATTGTTATAAAACCGTTAAACAGTTTTGAAACCTTTCAAAACTGTATATTTAAAATATGATCTTTACCATAAACTTTACTCATAATTGAAGTGATGGACTGCTACCGGGTTTTTTTTACCGTAATTTTAGAAGGAAAATTTTAACAAAGTACATGAAGAACCTCGATGCTAGGTTTGAAGATGCAGCCAATTAGCAAAAGTTGTTGAAATTCAATATTATTATTAAAAGAAACGACAATTTTTAAAAGCTAATTTATTTTTTCTTCGAATTCACTAATAAAATGCTTTAGTAAATCCCTAAGTGGGGTTTGATTTTTAACTATAGTTTGAATTTTAACCATTTGTTAGAAACTGTAGATAGAAATGAAAAAAAAATAGTATAAATTTCTAATTCTTCATGCTACTTTTTTTCCTTGACAACTTTAGTTTGTTAGAAATACTATTTTAGTACAGTTGGAAATATTTTTTGTATGCTCAGCCAAAGTCTTAAACAGACATTAAATTGCTTTCGCACCAAAAACTTTATTCGAAATACCGTATATTAAACACTTGTTTTTCGTTTTAAATATATCATAGTATCATTCATCTTTTAAATCCATGTTTCTATGATTGCATTGATGGTTGTTTAAAAACTTATCAAATGTTTTCCCAATGCGATTTCTTCTTTTTATAATGGAAGCATTTCTTTCTAAATAGGAAAAAAAACGTGCATGAAAGTGTAGAAATGTCGAATTAATTGATGTGGAAATCTTTCGCATGATTACACTTTAAAAGGCTATAAGTTTTGCGTTTCTTTTAAAAAGTTTTTCACAAATATAAAACTTTTTAGATTGCTTACAAATAAAATGAAAAGAAAAAAAAATCAAATATTTCTTAAGTTTTATACGTTTTGGGGCTCTTTTTTCTGGTCAAATTATTAGACAAATTATAAGATTTTACGTAAAGTCTTAATTATCTTATGATACTATACAGCTTTATTGTTTTTATTCGGCTGAAATCAGCTTACACTTATTTATGTTCGTGTATCAATTGGTCAACATTGTAATGCAAAACGTTAAAATTAACGCAAATAGGAAGTTTATAAGAAATATCTTGACTTAAAAACATTCCGATTTGGAAAGGAATTCTCTCAAACAATTTTGAATGTACTATCTGGTAACTGTTCTCTTCATTCATTTTGATCTATGTAAAATTTAATCTTGAGAAAGAAAATTGATTTTTGAGCTATCAGCTAATTTTTTATAGGTTAAAATGAATAAAAAAATACTGTTACCAGGCCGCAGAAGTCACCTCTGCTATAAAACAATAAGTTCCTTGTGTTCAAACTTTTTACATCAGTTTCTAGAAGAAAATCACCAGCATACCATTTTAATTTGTTTTTATTGAGATAACTTACGTAAAATTGACGTTAACCAAGAATAACAAATATTGTGTATGTGTATATGAAAGTTTTAAACAAAAAACAAAGCAAGCAAAAAAAAAAGAGAAAATTTTCTATTTAAGTATATACTCGTTTTTCTCCGAAACTTATTTTTGATGATCTTCTTTTATGCTTAATCTCAGGTTTATCCCAAGCTATCATCCAAAAGTAGTCAGCGAACTTGTTCCTGTTGCATCTTCCTTGATATTTACGCTCCATATCTCTGATATCTTGTTGGAACCTTTCCCTTTGTTCTTCACTGACTGCTCCTAAATTTTCAGGGAAAAAGTCCACGTGAGTGAAGGAAATGCATTTTTACTCTCATGGAATAACCCAACGTTTTAAATTTGTCCAGCAATTTCATTACAATTTCCTTATAATCAGGATCCTTGTAATGACTCAGAAATTTACTGATGACATCTTTGAAAGCAACTAAAGCTTCTTTTTCCGTTTCTGTCATGTTAGTCTCAAATTCTTTATCCTTCATGAGTTTGCAGATATCAACAAATATTCCTTCTTTCAACTTAGCTTGGGATAAACCGGAAAACTTTTTGCACAGGTATTAGAAACAATTATCATCTTTTGGAACAGCCTTGACAAACTGCTTTATTACACCTAATTTTATATGTAGCGGAGGTAACAGTACTTTTTTCGGATCAACTAAGCTGTTTCGAATAACGTTCTTGGTGCCTGGGTCAAAATTTTGTCTTTTCGACCATTCTTTTTTGACCCAATGTTGAGTCTTGTCACGGCTGTCCCACTCACAAATGAAACATGGGTACTTTATAAATCCCCCTTGTTAACCAAGAAGCATGGAGATAACTTTCAAATCACCGCAAATGGTCCAACTGTGGTCGATATATTTTATTTTGTTCAGGACGAGAGCCAGGTTTAGATATTAGTCTTTGATTTTTTCGGTTATACCCACGAACATGGCAGGAACAAAAATAACAATCATCAAAGTGGTTTTGGGGCTCTCTCCACGTCATAGGAATTCCAAATCGTAAAGCAGTCTTCTTTCCTTGATGCCATAAGCGTAGATCATTGAGACACTGCACACAAACTTTATGAGGTGCCCAAGATTTGTCCTGATCTCCGAGTTTCATGTCAAAATATGCGAGATAAAGTTGTCTTACATAGTCTGTAATGCTCCTCATGCGATTTTTAACTACACTATATTCGCCGCATGTATAACAAAAGTCATCTGGGAAATTTTCACAATGTTTTGAACTCAAAGCCATGTTTCACGAAACGCACAGAAAAAAGCTAACTTTAAAATGACACCCTATCACTCTTGTTAGGGTTTCTGAGAGGTCAGCGGACCTAGATAAGGATTCTCCGGCGCTATTGGTAGAGAGAGATTGTTACAGAGAGAGGGACAAGAAATAATGATAGAGGGGTACTTCTGTAGATTTCACCAAAGTAGAATGCTGGTCAGTCAAGAAGGGAAGAAATTCAAAAACGAAAATTTTTTTGTGGTACATGTTCATAAAAATTCCAGTACAATTGAATTTTTCTAAAAAACGTGACGTGATGGACATTTTTCATTATTATTTTTCATTTCAGCACCAAAAAATACATCAAGTTCAGCTGTTAGACCTCTTGTATTTTTTTCATCGCAGGTCTGTGTAATTTAGATTCGGACTGTATTTCTTGTTTCTCGAAAATTAGATTTTTTCTTATTTAGTAATTATAAATTTAATTTTTTTTCAAGGTATTGGCATATGTTTTGTGTATTATTAATATCTTTATACGCACAAACAAATCAAAAACCGTTTAACGCAATTTATCGATTTAGCAAACCTTAAAACTTCTTAATGGCAGTGTTTAAGGGTTTCATTAAACTAATAACTCGCTTTTTTCTTACCCATATAAGATATCGTGTAAGTAGTTTCGAATTTATAGAACATTTTCTATTTATAGTGAAACTATTTTTCCCATTAACTCTACGAGTTTGTAAGAGTAAAAAAGTTCTAATCTATGCTGTAACTTTTTTTACACCACGTAAATAAGTTTACCATTTTTCGCTCACTTAAAGCCGGCATCAATGCCATGCAGTTACTAAATTTTATTGATTTACTGTAAATAAGAATAAATTATCCAATGATATTCTGGGGCTTAATATATAAATTTTAAGTGCTTTAAGTTATTTTTTTTCCTTAATATTTTTGCTGAATTTTTCTTCTGAATTATTTACTAAAAAAATACCTTTCATTTTAAGTATAATTAATTTCGATGATTAATTATACTTAAGATTAAATTAATCTATCCTATTTTGTAGCTTGTTACATGTGATGTACGTTTATGATTTTTATGGTGGGATTTGGTATTTGAGTTTTCTATTATGCAAAATTTCCTTTTAAAGCAGTTAATAGTGAAAACAAATTTACCTTTAATGAGTTTTCAATCTCAATAAAATAATAAATAAAAATGGTATAAAACAAAGAAATTATTGGTAAATTTTTCCAGGAACTAAATAAATTTATAATAATAACTGAATTTTTATGTAAATTTTTTTTCCATGTAAAATTTATTATAAATTAAATTAAACAGAAAAACTATTGAATGTAGTTTTAGAATCGTATATTTTTTTGAAAAAAAAGTAAGCGTACAAAAGTAGTTTTATCATTAAAAATAAGCTTTATTTTAATTTTAGTTATGCTTATTAAATTACACTGGTTACATAATAATTTAAGACTAAATTAGTCTTAATATTCTGAACAGTTTATGATTAATGGAACTGCATTTTAAGGGGTCTAGATGGTTTTACCTAACATAGTAAACTTTGTAATTTTTTATATTTTCAAATTTCGCATTGAAATTCTCTATTAAATTGTGGTCCCGCAGAGAACACAGTTTCCAGTAGAACAGACACAGTTCCCAGTAGAACACCGAAGTCAAGCATCACCGACTGCGGTCAGTAAGCGGGTGGGTGACCACTTTGATCAGATTGCGTAGGGACCGCTGGTATGCGGTGCATTTCCTATTAAACTGTTCAACCTCGTTAAACTGTTCAACCGTAAAGTGCTCAAATCTTGCACAGGTCGTCGGGCAACCAAAGCAGGAAAGCCGTCCACTCTGCAGAGGATCAAAACTACTATGGCATGTCTTCGGATAATCATCAGGGATGTTTCGCAGACGGTTGTCAATAGCCCATTGTGCAACTCTAGTGCGACGCGAAGTGCGAAGTACCTATCTACCTATAAAATTACGTGAATGATTAATAATAAATAATTGATTAAATTTTAAAGCAGTCTAATCTCCCTTCATGGGTGACAACTTGTGAGTAAAGAAGCTCCGCAAACTTGTAACTTGTGAGTTTTTCGGTGACATTTTGTGAGGCATCTGCATGGGTGACATTTTGTGGGTGAAGCAGGATGAGGTTTTCGGAGCTCCGTAAATTTGACGAATAATTGTTGTACATTTGCACTATTTAATTAGATTCTTGTATGGATGTTTCAAACGTATAATAATTTTAACAACCAGTATTGTAAGCTTATAATTGTGTAAATTTAAGAACATTACAATACATGCCTTAGAAAAATCTGTCTCAGGTACACTTATGGTAACCTATAGTACCCACAGAAATTTATATGGCAAGGTATCTTAAGCCAATGGTAACTATAAAAACTAGTATCACATTTATATGACACCATACGCTTATGGTTACCTATGACACCCTTTACAATTTACCCTAAGTCTGGTTGCAATCTTTACAATTTATGGTTGCAATCGAAATTTGTATAGCATTCCTATGGGAACATACCATTAGCCTATGGTAGAAATAGAAATTTGTATGTGATAACATACCATAACATTACGGCAAAAGTTTCCTAGGTAAAGAAAAACCAAAGACTATACAAATGTGATTTTACCTTTGGTTAAAAACGGTCCTATAATAAAATGTTGCCATACACTATTATTATGTGCGTATTGCAAAAATTTACTTCGATACTTCGAAAGAGCATAGTTCGGAAAAAGAAACTTAGTTTTTTTATTTCTTCTAACTAGAATCGATTTTAAAACTTCCTGAAATTAATCAATATCCAATTAGTTTCGACAGAGCTTTTCTAAATTTTTGAGCTTAGTCTATTTGATAAGAAACTTGATTTTGGATTAAACTATTTCAAGTATAAATAAATTAGCTCTCGTGGCTATAATATATTGCGTGAATTTCACTAATATCAAGAATTATGTTCTCATTCCTTCTTCGATGTCGAGCGGAATTTTTGATGTTGGGATCAATAGTAGATTAATGTACAGTTTCATTCATTTTTTTTCTTAATCCATTCAATTCTTTTCAATTACTCAAACTACAATAATTTTATTTGTTTTCTAAGTTTTGATTACTAATTAATTTTTGTCGTCAAGATCTGAATCATCCGTGTATGTTGTCTCTTGCTTTCTTACTTAATTATTGTCATTTCTCATATGTTTAATTACTTAATCTCTCCCCTTAACCCACTGACGGTTATGCACGTAAAAAGTCGCATTTTAACCTGCAGTCTTCTCTGCATAGCAAAACCGGTTTTCCCATGTTAACTGATAGGGGAACTGTGTGTAGGGGAACTGTGTGTAGGGATTCTAACATTTATGATTTAGTTGCTGCAAAAAAAATTGCGTTCTAGCTGACAAAGATAAAAAATATTTTTCTATTTCTGAGATAAGTTTTATCCGTTTTCAAAAAGAAAAAAAGAAACGGATTTTGTATATTCCTTTATTACAGTACTAACGGAATATACAAAATCCGTTTCTTTTTCCGTTTCAAAAAGAAAAAAAGAAACGGATTTTGTATATTCCGTTAGTACTGTAATGAAGCCTTTTCTTACCATACTGAAAGGTAGTTGTACTCTTTTCGGAATTTATATTCATTTAATTTCCAGAATTTCTGTTTAAACATAATACAATTTAGTTCTAAACATTTCTAAAAGAAGTTAACCTTTCCTATTTGTTATGCTGTAAGTGTCACTGAATGATAAATATTCTTGTTCACAAAAGTAAAAAGAATAAAGGTAATCAAGTAAAAACAATGAAAACAAAAGAGTCCCCAATTCCGAAAATGAAAGTGATTCTAATATATATAATTCAATAATGGTAAAAAAATTTGCACTGCAGCTGACAAAGATTAAAAGTATTTTTCCATTGATAAAATAGTTTTTTTAAGCCTTCAAAGAGGAAAAAAGAAATGTGTTTTATATATTTCATTTGTACAATAATGAATAATTTTTTTACATTATACGATACTGTAAGATTGTTGTGTAATTTTTTCCAGAAACCATATTTATATATTATGTTAGTGATTGCTTAACACCAAATCTTCATGTTTTAACTGTCAAATATAACTGCCATAACTGCCGAATTAATTGGTTAAAAACCACATTTATTCAAATACTTAACAAAGAAATTTTTAGTTTAATGTGTGTGTATGCGTTAATTGGATATTGCGGTTTTCGACACCTTACGGCATTTTGCAATGTGCAAGGCTATATATATATATATATATATATATATATATATATATAAAAAAAAA
>NC_092213.1:15775185-15781930 GCF_043381705.1 Parasteatoda tepidariorum
TTCTTCGACTGAGCTGTATATATATATATAGTATTATTTATTCATCCAGAAAACAAATAGATAAACTCTTTCGAAATTTGATAAAAAAAACAATGGATACCCAACAATAGTAATAAAATTCTATATATTTTAAAATATTTTAGAATATATTTTTCTACTGCTTGGAACAAATTTAGCTCTGAATTTGCTATCTAGAAAACTCGTTATCTCGAAATTTTTTAGCATCCTTTTAACTTTGATATATTGAGAATATACTGTAATTTATATAAATTTTGAACTCAATTATATTTATAATAAGCTGACTACTAGGAAAAAAGAAAATTAACAATTAATAAACTGATACTGAAAAACAGTGCGAAATCATGCTCAAAATGAAAATCACTATACCAACTCAATTAATAAAGCTAAATCAAATCCAGTTTCTTTTTCTTTATTATTATTTTTTTGTCGCTGGCCATTGCATTATTAGATTAGGTGAAAAAATTTCAGTAGTTCCTTCTATCAATGTAAAGATTGACTGCACTGAGTATTCTTTGAAATAATGATATTGCTCGAGATCAACTCATGATGGTCAAAACCTTGTCTACGTTAGTATATTTGTTATTGGTTAAAATTGCACAAATTACCATACAAATTTAAAAAAAAAACATTTTAATAGTTCCTTCTATCAATGTAAAGATTGACTGCACTGAGTATTCTTTGAAATAATGATATTGCTCGAGATCAACTCATGATGGTCAAAACCTTGTCTACATTAGTATATTTGTTATTGGTTAAAATTGCACCAATTACCATACAAAATTAAAAAAAACATTTTAATAGTTCTTTCTATCAATATAAAGATTAAATGCACTGAGTATTTTTTAAAATAAGGATTTCAAAACTTACCCAAATTAAGCGATTTTTTTGGTTCTTATCGCTGATAAAGACCAGAAAAACATCTCTTTCAACATTAACTATATTAAAACAGCCCAGTATTAATGCAGTTTTAATAGGTAACAAATCGACTAATTTTGTCTACATTAGAATATTTGGTATTGGTTAAAATTGCACTAATTACCATACAAATTAAAGTGTCCATTACCCAATGAATTTTAGCAGCATTTTTAATGAGCAATATTAGTATCGCAATTTAAGCAATCAATAATAGGACGGCGATTGCTCATGTTCCTCCTGAAAGAATTAGTATCTTTTATCCATAAGTTTTGCTTTTCGGAAGATAATTTATTTTTAATTTTAGATTAATTCAGCATTAATGGCGTCACAACATTATGATAATTGTTTACGCTTTTAGTAGACGAATAAGAACCATTGCACTATTAATTTTGAAAGTATTAATTATTATTATTTATTATTATTACTATTAATTTAAATTATTCCCACTATTAATTGAAATATTAATTTTTTAGTACATAGATTATACTTTTATTTTAATTAGTATTTTTTACCGAAATTTAATAATCATTGGCTTCAATAAGAGTATGAAGATTTTTAACTTTTTCTCCTAAATTAATTATAACCATTTGTCTATTAATTTAGCTATATAGTACATAAAAATATTTGGTAACAATATAAATCATTCTAAAACCTTCAGAATTATTTTTCTTTACCAGTTTATAAAACATTTTAGTGTTAACTAATTAATTGAAGCAGATGATACTTTAAGTTATGAACCATACACAAAAGCGTATTTTCTTTGATAAAACAGACCTTTTTTCAACGAATTCCACAAAAGATCTCCAAAATGTGCGGGAAATATGGTCCCAATAGTTTAGTAAAGCGAACAGCTTAATGTTTAGACCACCTAATGCTAATTTAACTTTTTACATATCTCACCATATCTTGAAAGCATTTTAAGCGAATTAAAAAAATTTCGAATTTTAACACAGAATTATAAAGTTCATTTATCCAAAGATAATTCAATCCGAACTAACTTTATCATTTTTACCTAACTTTTTACTATTTGTTACTATTTTTTTAGTAAGAGGCAGAAAAATTATAAATCTTAAGATATACGTTGTTTTTTATTGTTTTATATTATTTTAAAGAATGCAATTTTAAATAGTTAACAAAATTAACAGAAATATCGCGTAAGTTACAAAGCTTCCACCAGCATTAGTCTTCAGATAGAAATTGTTTTTAAATAATTGGTGAAATCAAATGTGAAAAAAACTCATCTTGAGGCATTCTTTAAATGAAATGTGAATGAATTTATGAATGTTCTACTTTTAAAATGTTCTCTTACACTACTTGGTGTAATGTATACAATATAAGATATTCGGTAACACTAAAATTTCCACTATATTTCATATTCAGTAGATAACACTAAAATTTCTCAGTATAGTAAGATTCTATGCACATAAGAGTTAGTAAAGTTATTTTTACGATATTATATAAGGAGTCATTTTCCTTGGATGCATATACACTAATTCTTAAAATAAAATTTACTTCCAGAATCAAATACGAACTTAATTTAACAGAACAGAAACAGATAGAAATGATATCTTATAAAATTATTTGATGCACTTTAAAAAGACTAAAAAATTGAAGTTTAAATTAAATTATTATAAAATTAAATAATCGTAGTACACAACCAAGAACTTATATCTATACTTTAAAGGTAGAATTTTTGTTTTGTAGATGCATACTAGTGTTTAAGACGACAGCAAACATATGCCAACTCATATTTCAACTGTAAAGAATTTCTTGATTCATCGAAAGCGCGCCCATATCAGCATCTCCAGGAGCAAAAATAATTCCTGTATGGTGCGAATGCGCATAAGTTTGATAATAAACTTTTTTCTATTAGGAGAGTTTAATTAAATTTCACATTAATAAATGTCTATGTAAGCTCGTTTTAGGGTTAATTTTAAGTAAATTGTTCCTTCATACTTTTTTTTTTTAGTTTTTCAACGTCAAAATCAAAGAGATATTACACCAGTTCTTAGAATGCAGTATTTAAAAAAAAAACAAATTTCACAAATAATCTTGCATGGGTTGTCCAGTTGGTGATATATAGACATGTTTCGAGCAAAACTACAAAAAATTAATAAATTTTCCCCAAAAATTATCCTTTCTGCTTCAAGTTAAACTCATCATTAATTGTAAACTTTTTTCCATTTAACCCTCAACGCAGCAAAGTACATAATTTAATTAAAAATTTGTATGTGCTTTCTTTCGTTTTTTAACGATACATTTTCGCTGTCGTTATAAAAAGTATGATGAAGCAAAATACATGGTAAATAAATTATTAATAGTACTTACCCAAACAAATGATAAACTTGATATGAGAATAAAAATAAGGAATTTCATTTTGTATGGTATCTAGTTGAGCCCTTTCACGGCAGCTAATAATTTTTAGTCAGAGGCCACCCGGTTATATATATATATTTATTTCGTAATGTTATATGTTATTATGCTATTTTGTAAGTCTAAATATGTAATATCTGTAATTCCTTAATACCTCTATGAAAAATACAATGATTAAAGTAAATATTCAGTTAAGATAAAAATTTCAGATAATACAACCCACTTACGCATTTAGTTTCTCCATCTTAGAAATCGTGATCTAAAGTTTACAAGATAAAATTAATTTCCTGCGTTTGTAACGACTGGAAACAAATTTCATTTCTTGCTTCCTCAGTCAAAGCTAATTATTGATAAAATTGCATATGGTAGATCAGATACAAGTAAATAATTCGAATATATTTTGTTACAAAAATCCATTATACAAGTTCATTAAGACATCAAAAAGTCAAACTTGATTGTAACCTTCTGAATGCAGGGTTGTTCATGGTAATATGCTATAATACGTGAATTCTAATGATTCAAAAGGTGCTGGGAAGATAACATTTCTAACTATTTAATCTGATTTCTTCCTAGAAATTTCAAGATTGCAACCTTCTGTTTACAGTCTTGCTAATTGCAATCTGCTACAATACTTCAATTCCAATGAATCAGAGGGTGCTTGGAGGACAACTTTTCCAGAGAGTTAACCTGATCGCTTTCTGGCGATTTCCTTATTATAACCTCCTGCATACAGACTTGCTCATGGTAATCTGCTGTAATACGACTGCAATGATTCAAATGAGAATATGGATGATAAACTTCCAAGCAATTTAATCTGATCACTTCGGAGCCATTTGATTTTCGTCACTTTCTGAAGGGGGTCTAGTTCACTTCATCGACAATCATTACATCGACAGATCACTTTATCGACACTTCTTCATCGACTAGGTTATTTTTTTGGAGAGGGTTGTTTCGTCTATAGGCCATTTCTTCGACTGAGCTGTTACATCGACGAGGGTCATATCGTCCTCAGGACCTTTTTATTGAAAAGGTCTTTTCATCGACTTAGTTGTTTCATCCGCAGGGTTATTGAACGGGTCGTTTTGGAATCCGTCTTGATTCGTCGACAAAGTCATTTCGTCGGCAAGATCTATTCGTTGACAGTGTCGTTTCGTTGACAGGATTGTTTCAACGGGGTTTGAGAAAAGAAATGGAATACTTCTGTTACTTACCTAACAAACGCTCGCTGCATGTTCTAGTCAGAAGAAAAAACTGTGACACATTTTCCTATGCAGTTGCATATCAAAGCATTAAACAAAACGTTTAAGTATAAAAAATATGAAACAATGTTCCTGCTGTGGGAAGGCAACTTCTTAATTTTTACTTTAATTACAATTTCATACTTCTTGGGAACTAAAAATTACACTAGGCTAGAAAGTGCACATAGGTGTAGGGCTAGTGTTAAAACGTCTAACTGGAAATTCATTTTCCAAAATACCATTTTAACGTTTACAGAGGTCTGGAGTTCACTATTTTTATACAAATATATTTTATTTACAAAATACTATAAATTGATGTAACTAATTTATAAAATGAGTGAGCTTTTCTCGAATTCGTACTATCCTTAAATAAATTAAATAGTGGAGGGAAAATTCGAAAAATAAAATGCATTTTAATACCTATGAGTTTACCACTACGTTTTATGAGCCGGGATAGCCTGATCGGAAGTGCACTGCAGATTTGGCCAAAAATGTAATCGATTACATTTTTTTATTACAGCAATCAATTGCTTGTAATCAGGATTACAAGGTAACATAATTTTGATTACAACTGTAATCGCGATTACAGCAAACAATTACAATAATCAATTACTTGTAATCGTGATTACAACTTTGATTACAGCTGTAATCAAGATAGCATAGTCGATTACAGTAATCAATTATTTGTAATAATGATTACAATAATTGATAACAGGAATCATTTACTTGTAATCTTGATTACAATAATTGATCACAGTAATCACTTACTTGTAATCTTGATTACAATTCTCCAAAATTTTGATTACAACTGTAATCATGATTCCAAGTAATTGCGATTACAAGTAATCTGAACAATAACGGTTACGAGTAACTATGATTTCAAGTAATCAAAATATATCATTACATGTAATCATTATTGCATGTCATCAGGATTACAAGTAATTGCGATTACTTGTAATCAAACTATGCGATTACAAGTTACTTCGATTGTATACTATATGCAAATTCAATATGAAAGTATGCATGGATTTACATATCTTTAGGTACATAGAATGTACGCTAGTCGGAACATACAATTTGTGATTCCTATATATTTATATTAAATGTATGCACAAACGTTATTTGTACGTACAATACACATAATTAGTGTATTGCAATATACTTAATGCAATAAGTACATGCTTAGTACATATAATTATGCATTTATGATACATGTATGTTAGTTTGTACGAGAATGCAATGTTTGTATCTTCGTATAGAGAGACAATATATATATATTAACGTATCTGAAAATAATTTTTATACTTTGTTAACTACATACTTTGCTAATACTTATGCGCTTGTAATGTATGAATGTGCAAGAGAATAGATATATGCAAAATGATGTACATACAACGTATGCATGTACATAATTACAAGTAATACATGCGTACATTTAAGCATATGTAATTACAATATACACATACATTGTACATACGTTAAAAGATGTATGTACGTTAAATTATTAAAGTTTGCCTTAAAATTTATTCTAAGACATATAAAACACGACCCCATATTTTTTAGAAAGCAAACGATAATCTTACTTTAAATTTCTAAATATTATTTTCACATGTATAATTAACCGGTTTTTTGCAATTTTAAAAATTTCTATGAACCATGCATTATCTAATAAAAAAAATCTGTATTGTCAAACATTTCATGAAAATGCAAAAAAAATTTTAATCAAAGAATTTTGAAATGATATAGAACAATTCAATCTGAAAACTAAATTTATATATGGTTTGATTTTGTCATTTAACTTGCTTGAAACATTATAAGTTAACTTACATGCTTTTTATTTATTACGTTGTACACATATTTAGACATAAATGTACCGTAAACCGGGGCGAGTCTACCCATTTTTTCAGCTTGTCAACTTTCAAGTGTTCAAACTTTTGTAAATATTAAAGAAAAAAGGCTTTTAATAGGTGTTTCGGAATCGCTATTTATCCCTCTTTAAAGCTGTGAAATCGATTTTAGAAAATATTAATAGTTACGCTGTTACTGTATATTTTTATAGAACTGCTGACAAATCTCTCGTATGGGGCGAGTCTACCCATTCTACTAAAATGAATGTTAACATTGTAAATAATCAAATTTTACTATTAAATTGTTATTTTAGTTACTATATAGGATATTTATGAAGTAAAATTCATAAC
>NC_092213.1:15783736-15811666 GCF_043381705.1 Parasteatoda tepidariorum
TTATGTATTACTTGCATGTTAGCGTAAAAAGTGTTTCTCAAAATCAATTTTTTCTTAAATATTGCCATTTAAGAAAGTTCTGGGGAAAAAGTATAATTTGAAAATTATTTATCTGAAAAGGAATTTTATTTAGTTGAAAAATATAATTCATTCAAGGGTTAAAATACATGTTTATATATTATAATTCAATTGAGGGTTCAAATACTTATATTAAATACTATGGGAGTAAAATATTATATGGTTAAAATACTTTTTCATAGACTATTTATATGTATTATGCATTCGGAGTAATATCTCAAATAAATTAGAATGTGCATCTAAATAACTTACATTTTTCGAAAGTAAAATAATAAAGTCGCTGTTGAAATAATATACTAATATTTAAAATTTTGAAGATAGTACTTCAAGACCGTTTAAGGCAGAAACATTTCATGTGAAAACTTGAGAAATTATTTTATTAATCCGTAAAAAAATACTATACTGCTAATAATTGAAACTATATAAATCAAATAAGCAGATATTTACTACCTTTTTTTTAGAAGTTTGTGTTCATATAAAGGAACATTGGAAAATATTATGTAATATGGTATATTACTCATTCATATGCACTGTAAAGAGATTTTCTAGGATTCATTCATTCTATTTCAGGGTTTTCAATACTCCAAAAACTTTCGAAAAAAATATGTCCGCCAGCAATCAGCGTAGCTTCCTATTTCACTGCAATATTACCTATCATCTCAAGCAAGCCGTTTGAAAAATACTTCTATTGTATGATTTGAACTCCCATAACTTTCATTCATAAAACTATGTTCTCTTTCTTCGAACAAGCATTTGTGTCAATTGTTTTTCGAAATTTTTGCTAGTATAGTACATACTTACTACGAGGTACATGCAGCGAAACAATGAACATTGATGTTTACACATCTATAGGTAAGAATTAGAGAAAACAGCAATTTTCTTTATTTTTAAGTCATTATTATGTTTCTTAGAATATGTAATTCAATGTTTCTTAGCCTTATAGATGTCTCACTAGCCTTCCTCTTTGTAATATATTTTTACTGGGAATAGATTTTAAAAAAATCCCACGCACTTATCTGAATATTGCAGCATAGAAAGTCACACAAAAATCTTAAAAATCCTATCATTGTATTTCAAAGAATATTAAAATATTTTCAAGCATTTAGTTGCCGCTATGACAACAGGAACTATCTTCATAATAATTTTAGTTAAGTTTTTAATGCTTGCAAAATATTATAATAAGTTGCATGAGCAAAAAACATTGCAATATGTTGCATGAACAAAAATGTAGTAATATGTCGCATATGCAAAAACAATAAAATATAGTGCATGAGTTAAATAATTATATTTAGGAGCATGTGTAAAAATAATAAAACCACAGTATCATCAAATATTTTTTGAAATATTACCAATATTGTTTTTTAGAATATGTATTTTATATTTTTACATAACCGTCGTTGAACAGCTGACTAAATTTTTGGGTTTACGACTACTAATGTTCAACTCCGTAACCTTGTAATTTTGACCCCAATCCAGAAGACAAGGTAACTCGCGGATCAAGTATTGGGAGAAATTTAATTTCGTGGAGGACTGTTTGATGGAACTAACACGCATTTGCGTTACATGGAGAGAAAGACCACGAGAATCTTCCACGGTTAACCTGATGGCAAGGAGACTGTAAACCATAATCCGTCCTTCGCTGAAGATGTTTCACGTTAGCACTGTGGTCTTTGCAAGCACGATGCGAAATTCGTAACGACCAGCTATAGCCGGGATCGAACCCCGGTTCATCTAATTGTAAGGCTAACGCTCTATCCCCTGAGTCATCGCCGCTCAGAATATGTATTTTAATGTTTTTTAACCTTATTAATGTCTTACTTACCTTCTTCTTTGCAATGTATTTCTTACATGGGAAAGATTTAAAAAAAACATACGCTCATATCTGAACATTGATATAGGGAAAGTCACGCAAAAATCTTATAATGTAATTTAAATGTTTCAAAAAATGTTAAATTGCTTTCAAACATTTAGTTACCGCTATGACAACAGGAACTATGTTCAAAATCATTTTAATTAAGTTTTAATGCTCGCCAAAATATTATAATAAGTTGCATGAGCGAAAAACATTACAATATGTTGCATGAACAAAACTGTAGTAATATGTCGCATATGCAAAAACAATGAAATGTAGTACATGAGTTAAATTATTATATTATGGAGCATGTGTAAAAACAATATATAATTAAAGTTTCATCCAAACTTTAAATTAAACTTTATATAATATTCTAACTGTGCTCCGTGCATGCTTGATTTAGAAACTGATTTAATTCGAAGACTTATAATGCATATTTTTTCTGAATTAATGATTCTTGCTTTATATAGAATCGTAAAAATGAACTTTACTTATGCGTATCTTACCTTACTATAACTATTAATTTTAGTGTTACTGAATAACAAAAATGATTGGGGCTGCTTTGCACCATGTAATGTGAAAGAAATGTTTGGTGCAGTGAAAAACCTAGATCCAAACACTATGCAAGGTGTTTCACTGCACCTTGGTGTCAAGTAGTCGCCTCTATATTCGGTGTGACAGTATAATGTTTGGCAGTGTAATTGTTTTCAACAATTATTAAAAAAACACTTAAAAGATCAATTCGAAGAAAAAAAAAAATCTTTATTCAAGAAAAACAATGAATGCCACATAAGTATACAATAATAGTTTGTAAGACAATAAATACTAAATAATGTTTTGAAAGGAGTTTAGATGTAGCTATGCAAAATTCCTAAATTATGATGAACTATCATCAAATTAACAAAAAATACTATTGCTTACATTGCTTGAAATTTCTCGGAAAAATAGTTAAATAACAATTTATTACTTATTATTTATTAATACTTAGTCTAATTTTTTTCATTACTAACAGTACCTTTATTGTTTTTCGAAAAGATCTAAATGATATGGATATTGTCTGGTAAGGGTTCTTTGTTTTCTTACATAATTACCGTTTTTCTCATTCTCATATATTTTATTACTTCATCCCTCTCTTTAATGTTTCCTATTATAATTATTTTTGTAGCATAATGTTTCTTGTGAAAAAACCCGAAGCTTACCGTAACTCAATGACCCCTTGTTTAGTATTGTCTATGCATAAATCTCTCTTGATTAACTTCCATACGCCTGTGAAGAAATGTTGTCATAGTCTATGAAAACATTGCATCATCTTTACTAATTGATCAAGAATATTTATTGTGGTCGATTCTTTGAAAAGCAATTACTATCTTGTTGTCAGCGAGTTTTGACAATTTTGTAAAATAAATGGTTATAAAATGCATTCCTTTTGTGTGATTACAAAAGTTTAATTCGTGAAATCGAATGCTTATTTTTTTAAATTCACTGAGGCAGATCTTTCTTTTCGCCATATTCCCGGCAAATTCCATAATCCTGTAAAAAACATACAATGTAAATCAAAATTGCCTTATTATATACTTATAAAGTGTTAATTTTTATTTAGTTTTTGCCAAAGTTAAATATATTTTTTCCATTTTAATGCTAGCGAAAAATAAAGAGCAACACGTCCTTTTTCAATGCGTGGTGAAATGGTAAAACTCGAACATGAGGCTTAAGCCCCATGCAGCGGAGTAAAGCTTAATTACTGGCTAGATTGATTATTTTATTGATTTCTTTTCATATTTTAATTGAATTAATGTAATCTACGGCATTAGTTCATTTTTTTTATTTCAATTCAATAAAACGTTTAGAATTTCATTCTTTAAGGATATTGCGTGATTGAAGACATTCAGGGAATGAAAAAAAACGAGCTCATGCCCATTTCACCATAACTGACGTACGAGCGCTAATGTACTAGTAAAAACGCTAGGTAATATTACGGAAGCTAACGTGAATTAGCGAAATCTGAAAAATATTAATGAAAATAATTATAGAGTGGAACTTTGATGTTTTGAATTTAGTTTAGAAACATTTAAAGATAGGAAAAGATATAAAAAAAACTTTTAAAAGTAAATAAGTACTTACATTGTAAGGATATTTTTCGCATTCTAATCCCTCAGAGCAGGTACAATACTGAGTGTGATACAAGTCGTCATCCGGAACCTTACGAAGTGAGCAACCTTGACCTGTAAATAAGAAATATTTTACAAGAACAAATGTGCAGCAATATTATTTTGTATATAGTTAAAGTTTTAATTAACTGAAAAGAGCACCAATTTATCTTTGTTCATCCATACATTTTTCACCCAATGAAAGACAAAGGAAAAAAAATTTCTTATATAAAAGTTACGATCAGCCTCATCAGGAGCTCCTCACACTCGTCCCTCTTTTTCTTATTACACACACTTTATTGGACACCTAAATTTCCTTATTAGACGGATGGGTTTTTTTCTGTTTTCTCCTTCTTCTTTTTTTGCTTTGTTATACAGAAACTGAAACAACATTTCTTATTTTCATGGCTTCATCCAATTTCAATGGTTATTTAATCGTTCTAGTGTTACCGCTATAAAAATGTGTATATTGATCCCTACACCTAAAATTAAGGGATTTACTAGATATCTTGGTATCTTGGTAGGTGTCCCATAATCCCAGGTAGTTCAGGGTGTCAGGCATGATTTGGTACATATAAAATAACAAAGCTTTACTGAAAAACAAGAGTAATTATAATAAAGATTTAGGGAGAAAAGGTAACTCATATACATAAGAAAATAATGTATACGATTAATTTGAAAGACAGCGTTCCGTTCTATTAAATATTTTCGTTTCGAATAAAATGCCATAAAGTTTACATTACATATTTCCTAACATTTAAGAACCAAATAATTATCTTTTTTAATCCTTTTTCGTTAAATAAAAAACATTAATATAATTTGTAATCTTTTTATACCATAGCCTTGAATCGAGTGCTTTATCAAATTTAATTTTTAGAGATTCCATGTACATCTGCCTAACACTTAACAAAGCTGTGTTTATACCTGTTAAATGTTGTCTTCTGTTTAAGCCAACTTTCAAACTGAAAACATGGGCATGGAATGCGAATTTGAAAAAACAACGTACTGATGAAATTTAGAAATAAATCGTTCTATATTACTTCTCACTTACGAGTGTAGTTCAAAGACAATTACTGTAAGTTATAATTATTTGTCTGCTTCATAGAGAAACTAAATTTCTTTAATCTACGTTCACAAATCAAAATAATAAGCTGCATCCTCTATTACTAAATTCATCAAAATTTACCAATTATTTCCTCTCAAAAAACTGCACATTTACGTAGAACAAAACAGCTTGAGTCGCACGCCGCTGATTTTCAGAGATCATTTGCTTTAATTATAAATGCTTGTTTTCAATTTGTGGTTCAAGTTAATGTGACTTTCCGCCACCTAAGCATTTTTAACTTATGGAATCAAAATCTCTTATTTTCCTCTACCTAAGTTGGATATTTTTTGCCATGGGTGCATGGGTATTTTACTAAACCTGACGCAAGCGCACTAGAAGTACGCATGCGCAATTACTTGAGACCTTACATACTTCAGCGTAGGGAAGTTACCGTGAATTTGCAAGAGCTATGCAATACGATTCAATATGCTGTACTTTAAGTAAAACTGTGATTTTATGAGCTGAAAAGTTTGGTAGATTAAAGATTTTGATGAATTCAACGATAAAGAATGCAGCTTAATATTATTATTATTATCATTACTTTAAAAATAGCATAGAACTTTTATTAAATGTTTAACTCATTTTAACTAAGCAGTATTGTTAAGTAATTGAATTTACTAGTGGGCTGCGCGCCCTGGTCGCTAACGCTTGCGAACCCCCGAAAATTCTTACGCAATCTTATATTGTTTGCTTCGCAAACAAAGCTCGCTTCGCTCGCTGCTAGCTTAGGTACATTTCAAATACACAAAATATTAAGAATTCAAAACAATCATTCAAATCCAAATAACAACTTTTTTTTCAAAAAAATTAAATCTTTTTAGTAAATACTAAGTTATTAAAATGAATTTGAATCCAAATAAATGACATGTAATTCGTTAAACCTGTTAGAAATGTGCTATAGTATAAAATCTTATGATAAAATTTATAAAACTGATATCTCTTTAAAAAGGTTAAAATTTTGGCTATAATTAAGTCTATTAAAAATTGAAATAAGGGCATTGCAATGAAAAAACCTGCATAAACAAATAAATTCCAGTAAAACAAATAAATTCGTGATATAAATCAAAAATCGTCAAATAAATTCACAATGCTTATTTAAATTCGTAAAAAAAAGCGCTTTCGACGAAATGCTAAAATAAAGATGTATCGACAAAGACTACTCACCTCGGCCTAGCCTATGCTCTCTCTGGTTATTTTAGTTTCCGTTTTTTTAAAGCGCTATATGCTGAGCCATCTCACCTAGATTTGGCATGTGACATATTTAACGGCAATCATTGGTCGATTTTCCAGCGTTGCCCTTCGGGGAGTTGTAATGAGGCTTTTTTTTTTGTCGCCGTGTAAGAGAAATATATATATATATAGTTTTGAAATAGCCAAAATATATTTAGTTTCTTATGAAACTAGTGCATTTAAACAACAATAATATTTAGCATAAAACAAATAAAATGTTTTTTTTTGTTGAATGAACAAGTTATTGTAAGATAACTTGATTCATTTCTAATTTTTTTTCCATGCGCATTAAATTTCCTTTAAATCTGCAACACCTATAAGCAGCGTTTTTGTAGCTTTGTCTTTAAAGCGTAAGTCAGGCCAACATAACTTAAAGATACGGAGCATCTGAAATAAAAGCGAGCATGTGCAGTTGCTTCAATATCACGCAAGGGAGCGTAAGGAAGCTAACGTAAAAGTGAGTGATCTCCCTGATCTCTTCATATCATAGACGAAATGCAATACGAGGAATACTGAATATGGTTAATTATAGTTTATTGTATTTAATTAGTTTTATGTATGACATCTAATTTTCTATGGTTTTTTTACTTATTTGAACAAAGTTTTTAAGCCAATAATGCAAATATTAATTAAATGTATTTAATATTTGTTGACACAAAACAAAATTACGCGCCTCCCTTTCTTAAAGGTAAAAACACTCATCTTAAGGCATTTTTTAAATGAAATGAAACAGTTGAATTTACAAATGTTCTACTTTTAAAATGTGCTCTTACTCTACTTGGAGTAATGTATACAATATATGATATTCGGTAACACTAAAATTTCCACTATATTTAATGTTCCGCAACAATAAAATTTCCACTATATTTAATGTTCCGTAACAATAAAATTTCTCAGTATAGTAAGATTCCATGCACGTAAGAGTACGTATAGTTATTTTTACGATTTTTTATAAGGAATCATTTTCCTTGGATGCATATACACTAATTCTTAAAATTAAATCTACTTCTAAAATCGAGTACGAGCTAAACTTAACTGAACAGAAAGAAATAATATCGTATAAAAGTATGTAATACACTTTAAAAACGGTAAAAAATTGAAGTTTAAATTAAATTAAATTAAATAACCGCAGTACACAACCAAGAACTTACATTCATGCTTTAACGGTAAATTTTTGTTTTGTAGATACATTCTAGTGTTTAAGACAACAGCAAACATACGCCAATTCATATATTAATTGAAAAGAATTTCTTGATGCATCGAATGTGCGCCTACATTAGCGTCTCCTGGAGCAAGAATAATTCCCGCATGGTGTGAATGCGCATAAGTTTTATTATAAACTTTGTCTATTAGGAGTGTTAAATATAATTACATCCGAAAAAATGTACATGAAAGCTCGATTTAAGGTTAATTTTAGGTAAATTGTTTATTCATAAATTTGTTTTTAGTCTTCCAACATCAGATTTAAAGAGACATTACATCAGTTCTTACAATGCAGTATTTAAAAAGAATAAAATTTCTCAAATAATCTTGCAAGAGCTGTCCAGTTAGTGATATATACAGGCAGTGAAAATTACAAAAAATTAATAAATTTTCCCAAAAATTGCCCTTTCTACTTCAAGTTAAACTCATTATTAATTGTAAACTTTTCCTACTTTACCCTCAACGCAGCTAAGTACATAATTCAATTAAAAATTTGAATGTGATTTTTCTTTCGTTTCTTAACGATGCATTTGCTTTCTCGTTATAAAAAATATGATGAAGCGAAATACATGCTAAATAAAGTATTAACAGTACTTACCCAAACAAATGATAAACTTGATATGCGAATAAAAATAAGAAATTTCATTTTGTATGATATCTAGTTGAACCTTTTCACTGTAGCTAACGCTTTTTAGTCAGAGGCCACCCGTTTATCTATATATATATATATNATATATATTTATTTCGTAATGTTATATGTTATTATGCTATTTTGTAAGTCTAAATATGTAATATCTGTAATTCCTTAATACCTCTATGAAAAATACAATGATTAAAGTAAATATTCAGTTAAGATAAAAATTTCAGATAATACAACCCACTTACGCATTTAGTTTCTCCATCTTAGAAATCGTGATCTAAAGTTTACAAGATAAAATTAATTTCCTGCGTTTGTAACGACTGGAAACAAATTTCATTTCTTGCTTCCTCAGTCAAAGCTAATTATTGATAAAATTGCATATGGTAGATCAGATACAAGTAAATAATTCGAATATATTTTGTTACAAAAATCCATTATACAAGTTCATTAAGACATCAAAAAGTCAAACTTGATTGTAACCTTCTGAATGCAGGGTTGTTCATGGTAATATGCTGTAATACGTGAATTCTAATGATTCAAAAGACGCTGGGAAGATAATATTTCTAACTATTTAATCTGATTTCTTCCTAGAAATTTCAAGATCGTAACCTTCTGTTTACAGTCTTGCTAATTGCAATTTGCTACAATACTTCAATTCCAATGAATCAGAGGGTGCTTGGAGGACAACTTTTCCAGAGATTTAACCTGATCGCTTTCTGGCGATTTCCTTATTATAACCTTCTGCATACAGACTTGTTCATAGTAATCTGCTGTATTACGACTGCAATGATTCAAATGAGAGTATGGACGATAAACTTCCTAGCAATTTAATCTGATCACTTCCGAGCCATTCGATTTTCGTCACTTTCTGAAGGGGGTCTAGTTCACTTCATCGACAATCATTACATTGACAGATCCCTTTATCGACACTTATTCATCGACCAGGTTATTTTTTGGGAGGGGGTTGTTTTGTCTACAGGCCATTTCTTCGACTGAGCTGTTACATCGGCGAGGGTCATATCATCCTCGGGACCTTTTTATTGAAAAGGTCTTTTCATCATCTTAGTTGTTTCATCCGCAGGGTTATTGAACGGGTCGTTTCGGAATCCGTCTTGATTCGTAGACAAGGTCATTTCGTCGGCAAGATCTATTCGTTGACAGGATTGTTTCAACGGGGTTTGATAAAGCAAATGGAATACTTCTGTTACTTACCTAACAAAGGCTCGCTGCAAATTTTGGCCAGAGAAAAAAACTGTGTCACATTTTCCTATGTAGTTGCATGTCAAAGCATTAAACAAACCGTTTAAGAATAAAAAATATGAAACAATATTTCTGCTGTGGGAAAGTAACTTCTTAATTTTTACTTTAATTACAATTTCATACTTCTTGAGAACTAACAATTACACTAGGCTAGTAAGTGCACATAGGTGTCGGGTTAGTGTTAATACGTCTAACTGGAAATTCATTTTTCAAAATATCATTTTAACGTTTAGAGAAGTTTGGAGTTAACTATTTTCATACAAATTTATTTTATTTACAAAATAACATAAATTGATTTCACTAATTTATATAATGAGTGAGTTTTTCTCGAATTCGTACTATCCTTAAATAAATTAAATAGTGGAGGAAAAATTCGAAAAATAAAATGCATTTTAATACCTATGAGTTTACCACTACGTTTTATGAGCCAGGATAGCCTGATCGGTAGTGCACTGCAGATTTAGCCAAAAATGTAATCAATTACAATTTTTGATTACAGCAATCAATTACTTGTAATCAATTACTTGTAATCGTGATTACAACTTTGATTACATCTGTAATCAAGATAACATAGTCGATTACAGCAATCAAATATTTGCAACAGTTACTACAATAATTGATCACAGGAATCATTTACTTGTAATCTAGACTACAATAATTGATCACAGTAATCAATTACTTGTAATCTTGATTACAGTTCACCAAAATTTTGATTACAACTGTAATCATGATTCCAAGTAATTGCGATTACAAGTAATCTGAACAGTAACGGTTACGAGTAACTATGATTTCAAGTAATCAAAATATATGATTACATGTAACTATTATTGCATGTTATCAGGATTACAAGTTATTGCGATTACTTGTAATCAAACTATGCGATTACAAGTTACTTCGATTGTATACTATATGCAAATTCATTATGAAAGTATGTATGGGTTTACATATCTTTAGGTACATAGAATGTACGCAAGCCGGAACATACAAATTGTGATTCCTATATGTAAATATTCAATGTATGCACAAGCGTTATTTGTACGTACAATACACATAACTAGTGTATTGCAATATACTTAATGTAATAAGTACATATAATTATGAATTTATGATACATGTATGTTAGTTTGTACGAGAATGCAATGTTTGTATCTTCGTATAGAGCGACAGTATATATATTAACGTATCTGAAAATAATGTTTATACTTCGTTAACTACATACTTGCGCATGTAATGTATGGATGTGCAAGAGAATAGTTATATGCACAATGATGTACATACAACTTATACATGTACATAATTACAAGTAATACATGCGTACATTTAAGCATATGTAATTACAATATACACATACATTGTACATACATTAAAAGATGTATGTAAATAAAGTTATTAAAGTTTGCCTTAAAATTTATTCTAAGACATATAAAACATGACCTCATATTTTTTAGAAAGCAAACGATAATCTTATTTTAAATTTCTAAATATTATTTTCACATGTATAATTAACCGCTTTTTTGCAATTTTAAAAATTTCTATGAACCATGCATTATCTAATAAAAAAATCTGTATTGTCAAAAATTTCATGAAAATACCTAAAAAAAAAATTTTAATCAAAGAATTTTAAAATGATATAGAACAATTAAATCTGAAAACTAAATTTATATATGGTTTGATTTTGTCATTTAACTTGCTTGAAACATTATAAGTTTACTTACATGATTTTTATTTATTGCGTTGTACACATATTTAGACATAAATGTAATGTAATGTATTCGTGCAATGAATGTACGTATGTACAATGTATGTGCACACATTCAGGCATTGTACATGCATATATAGCACATATGGATATACGTAAATGGAACATACGTGAATTGTACATGTGTGGATACATTCATTGAACTTATATACATTGCACATATGCATAGATTAGGATAGCACATGTAAAATTTGTACGAAAGAATTATGTCTAATATACTTAAGCACATATGTACATTATATGAACATTATATCTTCATTACATCATATGTACATTATATGAATGTGCATCAGACACTATACGTATATACATCTGTACAATATATGTATCTCAAATGTGTGTATGTACAGACGTAATGCATGTCGAATGCATGTATGTACATCTGTACAATATATGCAGGTCGAATGTATGTGCGAATATATGTAAAATATAAATACGTCCAATGTACGTACAATGATACACAAATTCTCTATGCATATTTGGATACATACCTTGAACATGAACATATTGTGTATTTGTACTACATTCATACATTGGACATGCATATCATGTACATGTCTATACATATACATATATTGTACATACTAGCTACTTACCTATACCGTTCATAAATAAATTATCCAAGTATGCATGGGACATACTTTGTACAGACAATGTATATATGTTTGTACAAACAACAAGTACTTGTATAAGCATGAACATATGTATACATTTCACATACACAAATATTGTCATAAAAAGTACATATATTTACTGTGTATAAATGTACATGTTTACACTGTTTGTTCATACATATGTAAATATAGCTATATAAATACGTACATATAATTTATACTTACAATATATGTGTATGTGCATGTGCGTATGACTAAAACGTCTGTATATATGAACTAGATAAAATCATATATACATACATTTTAGTTACATTCATTTGTAATTATGCAAATACGTATAGAATGTAATACATGTAAAGACGTATAAAATGTATCATTATAAGAATCATTATACTATATACTGTGAAATATTATCATTTATAGGAATACAATAGTCTTGTAATCTTGTATTTAGATTACATGTATCATACATAATGATACATGTATGGTAAAGTAACCAGTGAAGGAACACTTAAGCTTCGCTCGCCTTTTAAAAATCAGAATAATTTCAAAATTCGTAATTTTAGTTAAATGGAAGTGTCAACATATTTGTTACTAGTTGAAAATTACGTGAAAATAATTGTAGAAAACTTACATAATATCGTTTTAAAGTTTTGGAGGTTCAAATAACAAGTAGTAAGAAGACCAAGAGAAGGAACAGCTTTTACCAGTGAATTAACACAAAATTTCCCAGCAAAGTAACACTTAATTTTGTTTATTTTTTAATGCTTTTTATGAACATATATGCCATTCCAACATCTAAAAACAAGCCTGTTCTTGAATTTTTAACATGCAAATACTTGGAAAATGTTAACTTTTTCTGTAATAATGAATTGGAAAGTAAAGTGTCAACATATTAATACATACTGTTAATTCACTAGGAAATCCATGCCCAGTAAAGGAACATGCCTGCTCCCTCATTAGTAGGAAGTTGTCTTTCGTATTTTTAACATACTTTTGATGCGGAGAAGGAGCAAGAAAATTAAAGTTTATCTTTTATTTTCATCAACTTAGAAAAAAAAACCAGTAAAGGAACAATTGTTTCTTCACTGGTTTTTCATCGTTTGGTAATCCAGTGAATAAACACCTCCTTATCTCAGCACTTGCTTATGCTATGATGCTTAAAATAAATAAAACGTACCTTCAATAACTATATTTTGAATTCTCATTTTTACAGTGAGAAAAATAAAACTACTGCATTCAATTCATTCCACTTTAAGCAAATAAATACAAGCACTCACCTTATAATTTTATCTCAGAAACAAAGTGTTGCATAGATAATAACAAATTCAAAACTTTTTCCAGAGAACACTATGTGACAGGTAATTCCATACATTGTAAGATGACTTGCTATTGTTTGGCAGTAAGCTATTGTTACCAATCAATCTAATGAAAAACTTTCGTAATCCTCTTTTGAATCAATATATATTAAACGTTCCTTCACTGGGTCGTGCTCCTTCACAGGTTGGTTTACCCTAATCATATATTATAATTACTTGCAATCACGATTACAAGTAATGGATTACAGTAATTGGTTATGTAATCCTGATTACAGTTGTAATCAAAATTATGAATGCTTGTAATCATGATTACAAGTAATTGATTACTGTAATTGGCAAATTTAATCGACTACATTTCTCACCACTCTGATGTAATCAAAAATTTTTATTACTTGTAATCGTGATCACTAGTAATTGATTACATAGCTGTAATTATCTGCAATCAATTACAGTTGTAATCGATTTCTGTGTGATGGGCCCATGTCCGAGAGTTCGTGGGTTCACACCACGAAGCCGAAGATTCCCCTTGTATTAAATTGAGACCGGTGCACGTTAAATCTGTCGAGTCGCAAAGTCCTCCATGTTCCCATAAGAAATCAATACCCTTGGGGGTACAGGATTGGAGATCGATCGTTCTCTGCTTCAGGTCAAAATTACAATCTGTGGATGAATAAAAGGATGTATGAATATGCCCGCCCTATAAATGGGTGTGAAGTATGGGTGTGGCGGATTTCAAATTCTTGGCCATAGATGGAGTCACTTTAAAGCAAGATAAAGCGCAACCCTCTTTCTAAACAGGTATACGTCAACCGCAACTACGTTTTATATTTCCAAACAAATTTATTTAGTCATGAAAGTTTAGCCTTTTAATTTTAATGGAAAGCTAATAAAAAATTTCAATTACTTGTTAAAAATATAACAACCATTTTTTTAAATTGTTTAACAAGCACGATAAATGCTTCAATAAATTTTCAAATTATTATTTTTTTTCGGCCATAACCATCAACTTTAGAATAAAAATGACACAAGATTCCATGTTTTTTTAATACGCTTAAAAATTTGACCCATTTCAACGAGAATATTTACTCTACAAAAAGAAGCACGGAATTCGGAATATTGAATATATAACAATAAAATGCAGTCGGATTAATAATTCTTGAACTTCATCTAAGACAGGTGATTGTACAAGCTATTATCATGTTCGATCAAATTCAAATCTAAAACAATCTATGATTCACCGCTTAGTTTTCGTTTTGATTCCTGGAAATGAATATATATTTAATTTCGTGCATCTAAAGTAAAGCGTGATTATTCAGCTTATTTCATTAAATAAGTGTGATGTAACCTTCTCAACATACATTCTTTGAAGTCCTCGATGGGAAATAAGATTACACGTAATGTTAAAACTTTGAAATTTTAAAATAAATAATACATTTAAAACAAAGTTCTACCGTTTTTAAAAGTGCCAAAGAGGTGATCTTATTTTGTATAATTCATTTGTTGTTTTATTTTTCATTTAGTCAAATCTTATTTTTATAAATTTATATTTCATGTAACAAAAAATTCGAATTCATATAAACTGAAAGAAAAATATTTTGTGCCAATCATTTAAATAATATTATACAAGTTAAATATAATTAAATTTCTGAAACGAAAGTATCATTAAAATTCTAAGTAATTCCAGATTTTTCTGATTCTTAATATACAATACTAATATCTATACATAATTTTATTATTTTCAACAATTTTTTATGGTTTTTGAATTAAAAAATAAGAAATTAAAAGTATTGCTTCAAATTATTTAATATCTAAAAGGGAAATAATACTAAAATAAAAAAATTTATTTCTGATATAATTAAAATATTACAAAAATTAATTAAGAGAAAAAGCTTAACAAATTAATATAAGTTACTTGAATTTTCCTTTCACTGGTACAATGGAAAATGTTGAATTCTCAACCTTTTCCGAGGACTTTGTTTCCACTCGAGGTTTGCATACTGCTGCGCTACATTTTTGCATTGGTTTATTGAGTTTGGTGGCTGTTGTGTATGACAGCATCTGGCAAAAATAAAAAGTTTGCGATGANAAGTTACTTGAATTTTCCTTTCACTGGTACAATGGAAAATGTTGAATTCTCAACCTTTTCCGAGGACTTTGTTTCCACTCGAGGTTTGCATACTGCTGCGCTACATTTTTGCATTGGTTTATTGAGTTTGGTGGCTGTTGTGTATGACAGCATCTGGCAAAAATAAGAAGTTTGCGATGATTATTCTATGAGTCAATTATCGTTATTTAGAATGTCAAACCAATGGTATATATTAGTTTTCACTATTAAGGAAAATAAAAGTATTTATTATAATTTTTTGGTGCTCAAAATATGTTCGAGAGTGAGTGTTCGTCAAACTGCCGAGTGTAACAAACTGTGACTACAATTTATTTTTATCTATACTTTAGTATGACTCATAAACATTTCGTTAATTTTATTTTTTAAATCTTTATTATTATTATTTTTGACTATCTAACTCTAACATAATTCGTCTGTGTTTAATAATACTTTAATAAATGTCTTAAAATTTTGTAACGTTTTTTGTATTTTATGATAATTGCATTTTATGACCTTTTCCGAGGACTCAGTTTCGACTCAAGGTTTGCGTACTGCTACGCGAAACGTTACATTATTGCATTAGTTCGACAGGTTTGACGGTTGGATTGCATGGCTGAATCAGAAGAAAGTAAGTGGTTAGTGTTTTTTATTTAGATATTCAATTATCGATATTCAGAATGTTAAACCTATGGTAAATATTAGTTTTTCACTATTAAAGAATTTTAAGTAATTATTATAACTTATAATGCTCAAATGAACTGAAATATTAGGCCCATCATTTGCTAAGTGTAACAAATAATGACAACTTTTTATTCTTATCCATAACTTAATATAACACATAAAAATTAATGAAATTTTATTATTTTTCTCTTTCATTTTTATTTTTTGATTGTTTAGTCAAATAATTATAATCAAATAATTCAACTTTTTGGAATTAAGTTCTAAAAATAAATGTTTTTAAAAGTTATTTGTATTTTATAATAATTGCATTTCCAGACATGCTGGGATTTAGTAATACTTTTTATGGTGTAATTTAAAAGAAAAGAAAGAACACAACAATTTATGACATCTTAATAGAATTTAACAATTATCATTAACAATATTTTCTGAGCCTGACATTCAGATAAAAAAAATCTGTGCTTTAGATGATTTTTATTCAGTTTGGACATCTATTATATAGAAACGCTAATTTTTAGACGCATGCAAATAAGGCCTAAACTAAACAGATATTAATTTGAATATTTAAATTATGCTATCTACTAATTTCTCTTAACCCATATTTTACCGCATTTAAAATAAATTAATATTTTTTTAAACAAATTCTAATCCACTACTAAATGTTTTGTGATCAAGCCTCTTTGGTTTACATAAAATGGCTAAAAATATTCAATGCAAAGTCCTAAATTAAATTTTTTTGGCACACAGTTTTTGGTTTTTCTGTTCAGTATCCAAGCTGACAACGGTGTTTCCTATTAGGATTTTTTATTAATATATGTTCAGTTTGTTATTTCAAGTAGTCTGGGTTTCCTTACTGAACGCCTAAGTCTCTTTCTGTAATATTTCGAGGTGCACTCAATCCTAAGTAAGCAACTATATAATATATCGATGAAATTCGAAGAGTTCTAGAGTTTGTTAATGAACAAAAAGTTTTAAAAGTTTCCATGCTGCAACCAATGATGTCTCAAATTTGGAATGACCTCCTATACCATTCTTTCCCTTACAATGAGGAAAAAATGTCTCTATGAGATTGTCTAACAAGTCTACTCCATTTTTATATCTCTTACAAGAAACAGCACGTGATGGTAAGTGCTCGAGCCTTCAAAATTGGAACTAATCAAAAAAATATAATTCATTCAAGGGTTAAAATACATGTTTATATATTATAATTCAATTAAGGATTAAAATACTTATGTTATTCACTATAGGAGTAAAATATTATAGGGTTAAAATACTTATTTATATATTATTTATAAGCATTACTTCCTTCCTTCCTTCCTCAATGGCACGACAGCCCCGGGTGGGCCCTGGCCTTCTCAATCAACTTCCTCCAGGCCTGCCTCTGCCTGGCAGTTGTCTTCCAGTTTGAGACTTTTAAGACTGAAAAGTCTCTTTCCACGCAGTCGGCCCATCTCAGCTTTGGTCGACCTCTGGGCCTTGATCCGATGGGCTGAGCCTAAAAGATTATGTTTGTCGGACGCTCTCTGTTCATTCGAATAATGCAACCAGCCCATTTAATTCTTTGAATTTTTACGTTCTTGACAACTTCAGGCTCTCTAAGGGCCCGATAGAGTTCTGAGTTTGAACGTTTGTACCAAGTACCATCAACTTGTTTGCCCCCAAAAATGGATCTTAGGATCTGACGTTCGAAGATTCCCAAGGAATTCTCATCTTTCTGTGTTGTTGTCCAAGTTTCTGAGGCATATGTTAGGATAGGTCTGATTAAGCATTTATAAATTAACAGTTTAGTATCTCTTTCTAGTAGGTTTGAGTTTAAATATTTTTTTAATCCATTGAAACATATACTTGCACTATTGATTCTTCTTTGTATTTCGGTTGCGATATTGCCATTAACTTTGACTTCAGAACCAAGATAAACAAAACTGTTTACTTTTTCAAACTTGTATTCACCAATTTGCAAGTGAGTTGTAGAATCAGTTATTTTGGTGCATTGCATGTACTTGGTTTTCTCCTGGTTAATAGTGAGATGCATTTTTTCTGCCTCTTTTTCCATGGATAGAAAGGCTTGCTTTAAGTCAGATTGTGTTCGCGCTATGATGTCAATGTCATCGGCAAAAGCGAAAATTTGGACAGACTTATGAAAGATATGTCCTCTGGTATTGATTCCTGAATCTCTGATAATTTTTTCTAATGCCAAATTGAAGAGTAGGCATGCCAAAGCATCGCCTTGCCTTCCACCATTTTTTACCTCCATTGGCATTATGTATTGTGCGTAATATCTCAAACAAACTAGAATGCGCATCTAAATAACTTGCATTGATCGAAAGTAAAATAATAAAGTCGCTGTTGAAATAATAAACAAATATTGCAAGTTTTGATGATTGTACTCCGATACAGATTAAGCCAAAAATATTTAATGTGAAAATTTGATAAATTGTTATGGCAAATCTGTAAAGAAATATACTACCAATAATTGAAACAATATAAATCACATAAGCAAATATTTACTACCTTTTTTTTAGAAGTTTGTTTGTGTGAATATAAAGAAGCATCGGAAACCATTCTATAATATTGCATAGCATTCATTTAAAAAAAAGTGTACTGAAAAGAGATTTTTTAAAGAAATTCTATTTCAGGATTTTCAAGGTTAGATATCAGGACGCCTGCAATCAGCGTCACTTCCACATAACTTTCTATCATAAAACTATGTTCTCTTTCTACGAAAAAACATTGTTTCATTTGTTTTTCGAAATTTTTGCTAGTAAAGTATTTACTACGAGGTACATGCAGCGAAACAATTGATGTTTACAAATATCTATAGTTAACAGGTAGAGAACACGGCAAGTTTCTTAATTTTTTTTAAGTTATTACTATTAATATTGTTTTTCAGAATATGTATTTTAATGTTTTAAAGTCTTATGGATGTCTTACTTGCCTTCCTCTTTGTAATATATTTTCATTAGGAATGGATTAAAAAGCAACACACGCATTTCTGAAAATTGCACACATGGAAATTGTTTCAAAAATCTTATAATGTAACTTATTAAATGTTTGAAAAAATATTCTTTTCCAGACATTTAGTTACCGCCGACAACAGGAACTATGTTCAGAATAATTTTAGTTAAGTCTTTAATGCTTGCCAAAACATTATAATAAGTTGCATGTGCAATAAAAACATTACAATATGTTGCATGAACAAAAATGTAGTAATATGTCGCATGTACAAAAACAATAAAATATAGTGCATGAGTTAAATTATTATATTATGGAGCATGTGTAAAAGTAATAAAACCACAGTATCATCAAAACTTTTTTAAGTTATTACTAATATTGTATTTTAGAATATGCATTTTATATTTTATTTTATAATTGTCGTTGAACAGCTGACCCAATTTTTTGGGTTTGCGACTACTAATGTTCAACTCCGTAGCCTTGTAATTTTGAACCCATTCCAGAAGACAAGGTAACTCCTGAACCAAGTATTGGGAGAAATTTAATTTCGTGGAGGACTGTTTGATGGAACTAACACGTATTCGCGTTACATGGAGAGGAAGACCATGAGAATCTTCCAAGGTTAACCTGATGGCAAGAGGACTCTAATCCTTTGAGTATGAGTTTTAATCATTTGTTTGAAACAGCAGATAGAAATGAAAAAATATATATAAATTTCTAATTCTTCATGCAATTTTTATTCTTGACAACTTTCGTTTGTTATAAATACTATTTTAGTACACTTGGAAACACTTTTACTTTTGAATGCTCTGTTGAAGTCTTAATCAAAGATTAAACAGCTTTCGCACCAAAAACTTTAATTGAAATATCGTGTATTAAACCCTTGCATTTCGTTTTGTATACATCTGTATCATTCATTTTTTAAATCTACGTTTCTATGTTTGCATTGATGATTGTTTAAAAACTTACCAAATGCTTTCCCAATGCCATTTCTTTTTTATAATGGAAATATTTCTTTCTAAATAGGAAAAAAAACATATGAAAGTGTAGGAATGTCGAATTAATTGGTATGTAAATCTTCCACGTGATTACACTTTAAGAGCTATAAATTTTTAAAAAGTTTTTTACAAATATAAAATTATTTAGACTGCTTACAAATAAAATAAAAGGAAAAAAGTAAATTATTTCTTAAGTTTTATAATTTTTTGGAATCGTTTTTTATTTCTTATTTCCTGGCTAAATTATTAGACGTACTAAAAGATTTTATGTAAAGTCTTAATTATCTGGTGATACTATACAGCCTTAATATCTTCACGCGGCTGAAACCGGTTTACACTTATTTATGTTTGCGTATCGATTGGTCAACATTGTAATGCAATACGTTAGAAATAAATACAAATAGAAAGTATATAAGAAATCTCTTGAATTAAAACCCATTACATGTTTGTTTAAATAATAAAGTATTGCATATAAACTCATGCAAAACATGTAATTATTAATACACTGCAGTGCGTCTAATAATTTGGTCTAATTATTATAATATGCTGATGTAATACCTGATATAATAAATATTCTATATTTATATCGTCACATTTAAACAATCGTCTAATTTAACTAACTGATACACTAAAGGCCTGGTTTCTTAGGACAGGACGCCGTCAGCTGGAAATCAGCGCTAACCACTGATTGGTCCATTTGTGAATTTGATAGTATACGTCATCGAACGCTCATCTTGAACTACAATTGCCGTCCAACTCAACTGCAGTTGGATTACAACGTGACGTTAACCACAGAAGCAATGGCGGACAACATCCAACAGCACATTGAAATCAGCCAAGATTTTGATTTTGACATTAAACATAGCTTCTTCATTAAACATAGCACTCTTCATTTAGCTCAGCTATAATGTGTTTTTTCTTGGACAAAGTCATTATTTGTTCTCTAAAACACTGGTCGACAATAACAAAATCAATACAAATTCAAAATAAATATTTGTTTACGTTATTAACGCATGCGCAATGACAGATAATGTCTGCGTTGGACTGACTGCTCACGCTGAGCTAGCAAAAAAGTATTTTTTTGGCGTCAGCTCTACGTCAACTTTCCGCTGACGCCCAGATAAGGCGCTAGTTCTAAGAAACCAGGCCTTGAGCAACCAAACCAGTATTTTGGTGGCGTCAGCGGGACATTGACGCCCCGCTGACGCCCAGATAAGGCGCTTGTCCTAAGAAAGCAGACGTTAACTAGTGAAAAACGGTTTCAGTCTCGTAAAAACACTAAAGCCGTATAGTATCACCTGATAATTAAGATTTTGCATAAAATTTTAAAGTGCGTCGAATAATTTGACCAATGTCTCGAAAGTTGGATTTTTTTTAATTATTAATTATATATTTAATCTTTTTGACAATGTTTTGGCATATGTTTTGTGTATTATTAATATTTTTATACACACTAACAAATCAAAAATCTTTTAACACAATTTATCGATTTAATAAATCTAATATCTTTCTATTCTAAATCGCAGTGTTTAAGGGCTTCATTAATCTAATAATACGTTTTTTTCGTACACATATAAGATATCTTGTAAGTGGTTTTGAATTTATATAACTTTTTCAATTTACGCTGAAACTATTTTTCACATTAACTCCACGAGTTTGCGAAAATAAAAAAAAAGTTCTAATCAATGCTGTAACTTTTTTTACACTACGAAAATATGTTTAAAATTTGCGCTTTCTTGAGAATGGCATTAATGTCAAGCAGTTACTTAATTTATTGATTTACTGCAATGAAAAATAAATTATCCAATGATATTCTGGGGCTTAATGTATAAATTTTACATGCCTTAAGTTATTTTAGTTTTTTTTCCTTAATATTTTTACTGCATTTTTCTTCTGAATTTACTGAAAAAATATCTTTCATTTTAAGTATAATTAATTTCGATGACTAATTATACTTCAGATTGAATTAATATATCCTATTTTGTAGCCTGTTATATGTGATGAGCGTTTATGATTTTTGGTGGGGTTTTGATATTTGAGTTTAGAGTCTATTAGGCAAAAGTTCATTTCGAAACAGTTAATAGTGAAAAAATATTTAACTTTAAAGAGTTTTCAATCTCAATAAATTAATAAATAAAAATGGAATAAAATAAAGAAATTATTGGTAAATTTTGCAGGGAAATAAATAATAAATAAACAATAATAACTGCCTATTTTATGTAAAATTTATTTTCATGCAAACTTTACTATCAAAAGAAATAAAACAGAAAAACTATTGACTGCAGTTTGAAAATCTGTTATTTAAAAAGAGTAAGCGTTAGTTTTATCATTAAAAATATGCTTTATTTTAATTTTAATTATGCGCATTCCATTACGTAGGTTACATAATAATGTTTGGCTAATTTAATCTTAATATTGCTGAACAACAGTACATGTTTGATGGAACTGCGTTTTAATTGGTCTTGAGGATTTTACCTGACAAATGTAAATTTTGCATTATTTTATAATTTCGAATTTTATATTGAAATTCTCGATAAAATTGTGGTCTCGCAGTGAACTGATCGTAAAAGCGCGGTTCACAGAAGAATACCGAAGTCAAGCATCACTGGCTGCTGTCGGCAAGCTGATGGGTGACTATTTTCAACAGCATCTGTACTCTCTTAAAATGAAAGATTGATTTCCCCTACTCAGAAAAAGAGTTAAATTTTTTCAACTCAAGTTGAGTGAAATATACTCTTATTTGAGTGAAATTTATTCTTTGCGTTTACTCTAACTTGAGTGGAATTTATTTAAGCAATATTTGAGTGCTTTTAGCTCAAACTTGAGTGATTTATTTATTATTTAATTGCTATAAGCTGGAATTTCTATCGATTTATTTTAAAAAGCAAAGGATAATAAATCTAAATAAAATTGATATGTTCTGTGATCTAAATAGATTAAGTCTTCGCTTAATTTTTTTTCTCGCTTAATTTCGCTACGTTTAATTTTTTTCTCTGCAGAATACGTCATTTAATATTTTGAATTAAGAAGAATTAAAACAATTTTTATTTCTCGATGGTATTTCTGAAGAAGACGCTGTTTTACTTTTTGGTAAGTAGATATACCTTGTTCTTATATTAAAATACTTTTATTTAGAATGTGTTATATGCACATTCCATTTAAATTAGCTGTTTTTCAGCTTTTTTAAATAAAATACTGTTCATTTAAATAATTTGTCAAAAAAATTTATTAAAATTGAAAGTGTTAAATGTGGATGATGATATGGAATATTAAAAAAATCCGATTCCATGTTAGAATCTTTGTCAAAGCATGTTGGAATATATTATATCTGATAAGAATTTTAAAATTTTTTCAGATCTCATATTAAAGTTCTAACGTTTTATTTTAATGCAATAAATTTATATCCATGTTTTAATTTTTTTGATGTATAATTTTGGAACAAACCATTTGTGGATAATTAATTTCATATAATTCTATACTTCTTTTACAAAATATATTTACGAAATTATTGTTCATACAGTCTATAATTGCAGCTACTTGAATTGCTTTCTTTTAATAAAGTTGACTGTTTGTTAAAGTTGACAAATTTGTGATTTTGATTATTAGGAGGGATCAAGCTTGTTGTCGCGGTAACATTGACATCACCTTTAAAAGTAAGACAACTGATCCCTTTAAAAGAAATTTCATGAGATAGGCAAAAAGCTGCCATCGCAAATGTACGATCGAACATTCTGTTTAACGTTAATTGCATCAGAATGGCTTCCAACTAAAAGATCTTTTAATACTTCTGAATATTCCAGATTGGCGAGCTCAACTTTGCCATGTTGGCAGCAATTAATTTTCGTTCTGTCATGCTCTGCTGGAAACGAAAGAGCACCATAGCTTATACATTCATCACCAAATGTTCCAACGAAAAAAGGGGGTATAATGTCTGATAAAGACTCACCAAGGTATTCTTTTTCATTTAAACGTCTTGACTCTTCAACGTTTCTTTGCCGCGCAATCCGCCGTCGCGTATTGATAGCTCTACGATTATTTTCCAGGTAATTTTGTGCTGCTAAATCATGTTCAGCTGTATGTCACTGTTGACATCGCCTAAGATATTCACAGCGATCCATTTTTTATAAAAGATATAAATATTTTAAAGTAAACTCTGTTCAATATATTTTGATAATTTGGAATGTAAATAGTTTTTTGAGAGAGTGTTGATTCGTGCTTCCAATAACTCTACCCGATTTGTCAGAGCTATTAAAATATATTGGAATTCTAAAATAAATAACTGAGTTCTATCAAAACAAACATTTTATTATAAAACTTTAGAACAACTATGTTTTTACATTGCCACTCAAAATTATTAATTAACACTGGATAATATTGCGTTAATGACACTTTTATCTAATGGCGTCATAAACAATCGTTTGCATAAAGTTTAGTTCATAATAATCATACATAATCGTATGCATAAATAATCGTTCGGTCTTTTTATAGCTTTACGTAACAAGTGTGAGATTTTTTTTTTTGGAATGGCGATGTTATAATTTTGTTGTTGAGTTAATAAATCTTCCTTTTTATAAACGTAATAGTAGAGTTTTCTTAATTATTTGATTCGAAGTCCTCTGAGTTTTATTTGAGGTCAGTTTGTATTTTGTATTTTTTGACAGCATTATTAAAATTTATTACCTCTTCACACACATGCGTTCTCAATTTTGATTGGCTGTTTTGTGCGTTACTAATTTGAAGTCTTCTGTGTTTGGCTATGTGTTATCATTCCTTTCTCTTCCTATATATAAAGATTTGAATATATATATATGAATACATATGATTGAGACAACAGAGACTTCCTTTTTTAAATTTATTTCGACAACTGAAATAGGATTTAACTTCAAGAAGAAACAAGAAAAAACCTGAATGTTGATGATATTAACTTTAAAATTTGCAGCATGATAAATAAATTTTTGTCAAATCAAAGAGTACTCTCTTTCGCATTAAAATGAAAATAAATTAAAATTTAGACGATTCCCTCTGAAATTAAGAAAATTGTTTTTAAATTTTTTTCCGCGCAAGCCCTGTATAAAAGAACATCTTTAATTATTTATGTTTTGCACAGTTTTAAACAATTTCTTTCTCAAATTTCAAAACAATTTGTTTGAAAAAAAAATTTTTTTAATGAAAAATTATGTGAACTATTATGTTATGTTTTTTTAAATGGTTATGTTATGTTATGAACGGTTATGATATGAATGGTTATGTTATGTTATATATGTTAAATAAAAAACTATATAAACTGATAAAAAAAAATTTTATTACAAAAAGTTAAAAATCCTTAAAATTTTGTACTGATGCCTGTTACAAAGCTTTCAATCTCTAAAGAGTATTATCTTGCAATTATAATCAGCCTATTGTCAAATACAGATGGACTACTAAGCTTTCACTTTTTTTATCACCTATCACTGTTTAGTTTTAAAATAAAAAAAACTTATTAATTACCGAACAATCCGTGAATGAAATTTAAAAGAAATGAATGCTGATAAATTATTTCTGTCACACATGCTAAAAATATTTTTCTTTTCATCTTTTTTATGATGAACATTAAAGGATTCAGTGAATAGTCGAAAAAGTATAACTTTAATTCAAGGGAAGCAAGACGTTTTCGATGTCGAAAAAATGATTTTTTCAACCTTATCGACTAGCCATTTTTTCTTAATATTAAATACATTTTAAAACTTTAAACTTTACATTTATGACAGCTACATATTAATATAATTCAATAACAATAAAAGAAATTTAAAATTTTTATAAATTTAATTTTTATAAATATTTGAAAATTTAGTGTAAATATAATTTTTTTTTACCAGACATAGCTTTCGGTACGCTCGTACAAAAAACAAATCATTGTAAAGTTATGAAAATTTCTATGCTTGTACATATACCTTATTTACATTTAATTAACTATATAAAGTTTATTTTTTTCATTATAATTTTGCTATACAGAGGAAGTTTTTCAAAATTTGAACGAAATTTTGGCATTTTTTCAGAAATACTACACTTATTTTGCTTATATATAATATATTCTGTACATATTATGAAACAAACTATTTCACCTGATTTTTCTTACATATTTACTTGAGTGTATGCCAATTTTTTGTTGATATTTCATGTAGAAAATTTTTTGAGCGTACCGAAAGCTATGTCTGGTTTAAAAAAAATTATATATACATTAAATTTTCAAATATTTATAAAAATTAAATTTATAAACATTTTAAATTCCTCTTTATTGTTATTGAATGATATTGTTATGTAGTTTTCATAAATGTAAAGTTTAAAGTTTTAAAATTTATTTAATATTAAGAAAAAATGGCTTGTCGATATGGTTGAAAAAATCATTTTTTCGACATCAAAAACGTCTTGCTTCCCTCAAATGTGATTTAAATGAAATTCAAGTCAAACGAATAAATAATGATAGTATGATTAAAATATATTCACTTAAATGATGCTAACAATGAATAAAAAAATATTGAAATTCGCACAAATTCAAGTTAAAGGGTCCCAATCAAGTGATACACATAATCACTCAAACTCGAGTGAAAATCACTGAAGTTTGAGTGATGATCGCTGTTAGACGCACTTAAGTTTCGATTTAGATTCTCGATCGTACACGTACACTTTTCACTGAATCTTTTGCACTAATTTCAGCTTAATTTTCACAAAATTCTCTCGTCCATAGATCGCTTACCCACTCAGGATCGGGTAAGGACCATGTTATTTCTCTTTACATGAGGCACAAAACACATATTAACGCAGCGGACTGTTATTTTATTTGCACATTGAATTCACACACTTGCCTCTTTCGAGATTGGTAATACACACACTAGTTCTCGTTTCTTACACAGAGGGCGTTGCTCGCATACAAAACTGAACAACTACTAATGTTCAACTCCGTAGCCTTGTAATTTTGAACCCAATCCAGAAGACAAGGTAACTCCTGAATCAAGTATTGGGAGAAATTTAATTTCGTGGAGGACTTTTTGATGGAACTAACACGTATTCGCGTTACATAGAGAGGAAGACCATGAAAATCTTCCACGGTTAACCTGATGGCAAGGGGACTCTAATCCTTTGAATATGAGTTTTAACCATTTGTTTGAAACAGCAGATAGAAATGAAAAAATATATATATAAATTTCTAATTCTTCATGCAATTTTTATCCTTGACAACTTTCGTTTGTTATAAATACTATTTTAGTACACTTAAACACTTTTACTTTTGTATGCTCTGTTGAAGTCTTAAACAGAGATTAAATAGCTTTCGCACCAAAACCTTTAATCGAAATACCGTGTATTAAACCCTTGCATTTCGTTTTGTATACATCTGTATCATTCATTTTTTAAATCTACGTTTGCATTGATGATTGTTTAAAAACTTACCAAATGCTTTCCCAATGCAATTTCTTTTTCATAATGGAAACATTTCTTTCTAAATAGGAAAAAAAACATATGAAAGTGTAGGAATGTCGAATTAATTGGTGTGGAAATCTTCCACGTGATTACACATTAAGAGTTATAAATTTTTAAAAAGTTTTTTACAAATATAAAACTATTTAGACTGCTTACAAATGAAATAAAAGGAAAAAAGTAAATTATTTCTTAAGTTTTATAATTTTTTGGAATCGTTTTTTATTTCTTATTTCCTGGCTAAATTATTAGACGTACTAAAAGATTTTATGTAAAGTCTTAATTATCAGGTGATATTATACAGCCTTAATGTTTTCACGCGGCTGAAACCGGTTCACACTTATTTATGTTTGCGTATCGATTGGTGAACATTGTAATGCAATACGTTAGAAATAAATTCAAATAGAAAGTATATGAGAAATCTCTTGGATTAAAACCCATTACATGTTTGTTTAAATATAAAAGTATTGCATATAAAATCGTGTAAAACATGTAATTATTAAAGCACTACAGTGCGTCTAATAATTTGGTCTAATTAT
>NC_092213.1:15812166-15827252 GCF_043381705.1 Parasteatoda tepidariorum
AACTCAAGGTCCTAAGTTACATTTTTTTTGCACACTGTTTTTGGTTTTTTAGGTTTCAAGTTTTTAAGCTGACAACGGTGTTTCCCAATAGGATTTTTTATTATTATATGTTCAATTAGTAATTTCAACTAGTCGAGGTTCTTTAATGAACGACTAAGTCTCTTTCTGTAATATTTCGAGGTGTTCACAATCCTTGGTAAGCTACTATAATGTGTCGATGAAATTCGAGGAGTTCTTGAGTTTGTTCAGGAACAAAAAGTTTGGAAATTTCCACGCTGAAATCAATGATGTCTCAATTGTGTAATGACCAATACCATTCTTTTCCTTGTAAAGAGGAAAAAATGTCTCTATGAGATTGTCTAACAAGTCTTCTCCATTTATATATCTCTTATATGAAACAACACATGATGCTATGTCTACTTTCTACTCGCATCTTTAAAATTGGTACTAATCAAATATTACTCGAACATCCTTAAAACGAACAGCTGCTATTTCATTTCTTGAATCAAACTTTCCATCGGCTGTTCTACGAACTATCTATCCTCCCCTACAATTTTAAATGATTTTGTAAGGAATTTTTTCCCATTATATTTTCTCTAACAGTTCCTGTAACTTTACTTTAGTGGCTAACGAAAAGATCTTAAGATGTATTAAAGTTATCCATATAAATTTTGTGCTTTGCTGGAGTTTCCACTATTGATAGCAAATTTTCAACAACCATTTAATATGACTTTTTTTCTTTCTTTATGTCAGATTAAATATCTTTCTTTGCTCCTTGATATAGTATTAAATTAAAAACATCGAAAGCGTCAAAGCGATTGTATCCAAATTTAACGGATTTCTTTTTCATATACATTTTGCAATCGGGTTTTCCAAAATAACAAACCGTTCTTTCATCAAAATATAAAAGTTCCGAAAACGCACCAAATTTGTGTATAGCTTCAACAGCTCATAAATTGGACGAACTTTGTAATAGCTATCCGTGGTATCAATAGCAGTGTTATCACTGCAAAGAAAGTACTTCTTGATATCAAAATATCTTTTTCAGACATTGCTTGATGAATGAGATTTATTCCATCAAGGGCATTTTCAAATTACAGTTTTTCTCTAGGCAAATGTGATAGCCTCTAAGGAGCATAATTCCTAAAAATTGCTTAAATTCGTCAGTTACGAGATGAAATTCTTGATTATTTTTTTTTAGCATACTTGTGACTTTCGAGTACTTTTTTTTGCAATAATATTTTTCGCCATTATTCCTGAAATCACTGCTACTTTTTTTGACGATGTTCACCATGAAATAACTCAGGAGCTGACGAAAATTTTGATCAGTCCATCCGGGTGATAAACTATTTATTTCTTCAGTAGTTTTTCCCCGTATGACATCAATACTTCCTGCAGTTCCTTTGTAGTTTTGCATCAAACATAAAATACTTTTCCAAATAAGGGCAAATTCTGAGTTTAAAAGCTAAAAACGTTTTATTTCAAGCTAACAACTAGCTCAGCAACAATTTGCAATACATAATTTTAGTGCAATATTAAAATTTAAAAAGTTTGTTTTATTTCACATATTTGAGGAAAATTTCTAAATATTCTTGCTTACCACTTGATTATAATGATAAATTCACAGTTTGACCATAGGAATTACTTCAAAACACTGCTAACATTATACAGAATCTATATGCCAAATTTACAATATAATGTAACTTTTTACGTACTACATATAATGTGTTGCATAAATGTAATGTGTTATGTATTACTTGCATGTTAGCGTAAAAAGTGTTTCTCAAAATCAATTTTTTCTTAAATATTGCCATTTAAGAAAGTTCTGGGGAAAAAGTATAATTTGAAAATTATTTATCTGAAAAGGAATTTTATTTAGTTGAAAAATATAATTCATTCAAGGGTTAAAATACATGTTTATATATTATAATTCAATTGAGGGTTCAAATACTTATATTAAATACTATGGGAGTAAAATATTATATGGTTAAAATACTTTTTCATAGACTATTTATATGTATTATGCATTCGGAGTAATATCTCAAATAAATTAGAATATGCATCTAAATAACTTACATTTTTCGAAAGTAAAATAATAAAGTCGGTGTTGAAATAATATACTAATATTTAAAATTTTGAAGACAGTACTTCAAGACCGTTTAAGGCAGAAACATTTCATGTGAAAACTTGAGAAATTATTTTATTAATCCGTAAAAAAATACTATACTGCTAATAATTGAAACTATATAAATCAAATAAGCAGATATTTACTACCTTTTTTTTAGAAGTTTGTGTTCATATAAAGGAACATTGGAAAATATTATGTAATATGGTATATTACTCATTCATATGCACTGTAAAGAGATTTTCTAGGATTCATTCATTCTATTTCAGGGTTTTCAATACTCCAAAAACTTTCGAAAAAAATATGTCCGCCAGCAATCCTATTTCACTGCAATATTACCTATCATCTCAAGCAAGCCGTTTGAAAAATACTTCTATTGTATGATTTGAACTCCCATAACTTTCATTCATAAAACTATGTTCTCTTTCTTCGAACAAGCATTTGTGTCAATTGTTTTTCGAAATTTTTGCTAGTATAGTACATACTTACTACGAGGTACATGCAGCGAAACAATGAACATTGATGTTTACACATCTATAGGTAAGAATTAGAGAAAACAGCAATTTTCTTTATTTTTAAGTCATTATTATGTTTCTTAGAATATGTAATTCAATGTTTCTTAGCCTTATAGATGTCTCACTAGCCTTCCTCTTTGTAATATATTTTTACTGGGAATAGATTTTAAAAAAATCCCACGCACTTATCTGAATATTGCAGCATAGAAAGTCAGACAAAAATCTTAAAAATCCTATCATTGTATTTCAAAGAATATTAAAATATTTTCAAGCATTTAGTTGCCGCTATGACAACAGGAACTATCTTCATAATAATTTTAGTTAAGTTTTTAATGCTTGCAAAATATTATAATAAGTTGCATGAGCAAAAAACATTGCAATATGTTGCATGAACAAAAATGTAGTAATATGTCGCATATGCAAAAACAATAAAATATAGTGCATGAGTTAAATAATTATATTTAGGAGCATGTGTAAAAATAATAAAACCACAGTATCATCAAATATTTTTTGAAATATTACGAATATTGTTTTTTAGAATATGTATTTTATATTTTCATATAACCGTCGATGAACAGCTGACTAAATTTTTGGGTTTACGACTACTAATGTTCAACTCCGTAGCCTTGTAAATTTGACCCCAATCCAGAAGACAAGGTAACTCGTGGATCAAGTATTGGGAGAAATTTAATTTCGTGGAGGACTGTTTGATGGAACTAACAGAAAGACCACGAGAATCTTCCACGGTTAACCTGATGGCAAGGAGACTGTAAACCATGATCCGTCTTTCGCTGAAGATGTTTCACGTTAGCACTGCGGTTTGTGCAAGCATGATGCGAAATTCGTAACGACCAGTAATATGTCTGTAGTAATATGTAGTAATATGTCGTAAACTGTAGTAATATGTCGCATATGCAAAAACAATAAAATGTAGTGCATGAATTAAATTATTATATTATGGAGCATGTGTCAAAACAATATATAATTAAAGTATCATCCAAACTTTAAATTAAACTTTATATAATATTCTAACTGTGCTCCGTGCATGCTTGATTTAGAAACTGATTTAATTCGAAGACTTAGAATGCATATTTTTTCTGAATTAATGATCTTTGCTTTATATAGAATCGTAAAAATTAACCTTACTTATGCGTATCTTTCCTTACTGTAACTATTAATTTTAGTGCTACTGAATAACAAAAATGATAGGGGCTGCTTTGCACCATGTAATGTGAAAGAAATGTTTGGTGCAGTGAAAAACCTAGATCCAAACACTATGCAAGGTGTTTCACTGCACCTTGGTGTCAAGTAGTCGCCTCTATATTCGGTGTGACAGTATAATATTTTGCAGTGTATTTGTTTTCAACAATTATTAAAGAAACACGTAAAAGATCAATTCGAAGAAAGAAAAAAATCTTTATTCAAGAAAAACAATGAAAGCCACATAAGTATACAATAATAGTTTGTAAGACAATAAATACTAAATTATGTTTTGAAAGGAGTTTAGATTTAGCTATGCGAAATTCCTAAATTATGATGAACTATCATCAAATTAACAAAAAATACTATTGCTTACATTGCTTGAAATTTCTCGGAAAAATAGTTAATTAACAATTTATTGTTAGTTTACCATATGCAAACAAAACAGTAAAATAACAGTAAATGGTATTCAAACCGTTACCTATGAGAAAAATGATTATTAACTGCTTTCACGGAATGCGGTTAAAGAACCAGAATTAAATTGCTCGCTTAATATATCCGAAAGAGCTTTTTGTCAACAGAATGGGGGTTCGAGGCTCAGCATTGAAAACAAAATATTTCCTTATTCCTTCAACGCAGAAAGAGTTTCCAGTGTCTTCCCGATTTGTGACACTGGACTATTATAATAAGACTCTTCGCAGTCAAGCATAGATGGCAACACCGTAGAGCTACTTAGCGCAAAAAGTTTAGTATTTTCTTACTAGTTGCAAATTATTATAAAACCGTTTAGTTTTGGGTTCATGTTTTATTGTTTTTTTATTTTTTCATTTTTTTTCTTTGTCAAAGTAACTATAAAAGTAAAATATGTTCTTTACCATGAACTTCACTCTTAATTGGAGGGATATAATGCTGTCGGGTTTTTTTACAGTGATTTTAGAATGAAAATTTTAACAAAGTACGTGAAGAACATCGACGCTAGGTTTGAAGATGCAGCCAATTAACAAAATTTGTTGAAATTCAATACTGTTATTGAAAGAAACATCAATTTCCAAAGTTAATTTATCTATTCTTCGCATTCACTAATAAAATTCTTTAAAAAATCCTCAATTGTTGTTTGATTTTTAAAATGGTTGGAGTTTTAACCATTTGTTTGAAACTGTAGATAGAAATGGAAAAAATATTTATAAATTTCTAATTTTTCATGCACTTTTTTATCCTTGACAACTTTAGTTTGTTATAAATACTATTTCAGTACACTTAAAATACTTTTAATTTTGTATGCTCTGTTGAAGTCTTAAACAGAGATTAAATAGCTTTCGCACCAAAAACTTTAATCAAAATACCGTGTATTAAACACTTGCATTTATATCTGTATCATTCATTTTTTATATCTAAAGTTTCTATGTTTGCAATGATGGTTGTTTAAAAACTTATCAAATGTTTTCCCAAAGCGATTTCTGTTTTATAATAGGAACATTTTTACTAAATAGGAACAAAAACACATATGAGAAAGTGTAAGAATGCGGAATTAATTGGTGTGAAAATATATCACGTGATTACACTTTATAAGCTATAAGTGTTGTGTCTCTTTTAAAAAGTTTTTCACAAATATAAAACTTTTTAGATTGCTTAAAAATAAAGGAAAAAGAAAAGCGTCAATTATTTCTGAAGTTTCACATGTTTTTGGAATCGTTTTTTATTTCTCATTTTTACATGCAGTCCCGGGTCAAATTATTAGACACACTATAATATTTCATGCAAAGTCTTAGTTATCAGGTGATACTGTACAGCCTTATTGATCTTACTCGGCTGAAACCTGTTTACACTTATTTATGTTCGTGTATCAATTGGTTAACATTGTAATGCAATACGTTAAAAATAAAAAGAAATAGGAAGTATATAAAAAATCTCCTGAATTGAAGTCCATTACATGTTTGTTTAAATAAAAAAGTATTGCACATAAACTCGTGCAAAACATGTAATTATTAAAACACTACGGCGCGTCAAATAATTTGGTCTAATTATTATATTGTACTAATATAATACCTGATACAATAAATCGTGTGATCGAAATAATAATTTAGTGATCTATCTCCAATTATTAAATCCTCTAATTTACATTATAAACCTTCTAATTTAACCATTTGATACGTGAACGAAAACAAGTGCAAACCGGTTTCTGTCTCGTAAATATAATAGATGCATTGCATCACCTGATAATTACGATTTCACAAAGAATTTTAAAGTGCGTCTAATAATTTGTCCACTGTGTTTCTTGTTTCGGGAAAGTTGGAGTCTTTTTTTTTATTTATTAATTATAAATGTCAGTTTTTTTTTTAAATGTATTGTCATATGTTTTGTGGGCTATTGATATTTGTATGCACACAACCAAATCAAAAATCGTTTTACCCAATTTATCTATTTAATAAATCTGATTTACCTTAACCTTAAGCACTGCTATTCTTAATAGCAGTGCTTAAGTGTTTCATTAAACTAATAACTCATTTCTCTCTTGCCCATATTAGATATCGTGTAAGTAGTTTTGAATCTATATAACTTTTTCAATTAATACTGAAACTATTTCTTCCATTAACCCCACGAGATTGCTAAAGTAAAAAAAAAGTTCTAATCAGTTCTAAAAGTTCTAACCAGTTCAATCTAAAAGTTCTAAAATTCTAAATTTGCTAATTTACTGAAATTAAGAATAAATTATCCAATGATATTCTGGAGCGTAATATATAAATTTTATATGCGTCAAGTTATTTTAGTTCTTTTTCCTTCATATTTTTGGGGAATTTTTCTTCTGAATTATTTACTAAAAAAATATCTTTCATTTCATGTATAGTTAATTTAGATGATTAATTTTACTTAAGATTAAATTAATCTACCCTGTATTGAAGTTTTTCACATGTGATGCACATATATGATTTTTTGAGGTGTTTTGGTATTTGAGTTTAGAGTGTAAACATGCAAAATTTGCGCTTAAGGCAATTAATGGAGTAAACAAGTTTAAATTTAAAGAATTTTTAATCTCAATAAATTAACTAACAAAAATGGGAATAAAATATCGAAATTATAGGAAATAAATAATAATAACCTGCTTATTTTACGTAAAATTTATTTTGGACTNTGCTTTATTTTAATTTTAATAATGCTTATTAAATTACGCAGGTTAAATTGTAATTTATGGTTAATTTAGTTTTAATATTTTGAACAGTATTATGTTTAATGGAACTACATTTTAAGGGGTCTTGAGAGTTTTACCTAACAAATGTAAATTTTGTATTATTTTATATTTTCAAATTTTACTCTGAAATTCTCTATTAAATTGTAGTCCCGCAGTGGACTCTTCGTAAAGACATGGTTTCCAGCAAAACACTGAAGTCAAGCATCACTGGCTGCGGTCAGTAAGCGTTTGGGTGACCACTTTGATCAGCCTGTATAGGGACCGAGGGTGTGCGGTATAGGTCCTCCTTCGGTTCTACCATAAAGTGCTCGACTTCGGGCAGATCGTAGGGCTACCAAAGCAGGGGAGCCGTCCCCTCTTCAGATGATCAACATTGTGACGGCGTGTCTTCAGATCATCCGCAGACCATCGCCTATAGCCCATTGTGCAGCACTATTGCGACGCAAATAAGGTACCTGCCCACATTTAAAATCGTGAGAATGAATTATTATTGTATTTGAAGTTATTGTCGAATTTTGCTTTCAGGTGCACTATAAAGGTTGCAGTTTGCATAAATAATTGATAAAGTTTTAAATCAATCTAAACTCTCTCTTCATGTTAGACTACTTGTGGGTGAAGCAGGTTGAGGTTTTCGGAGCTCCGTAAATTTGACGAATTATTATTGTACATTTGAACCATTTAATTAATTTCTTGTGTGAATGTTTTAAACGTTCAACAATTTCAACAACCATTACTATAAGTTTATAATTGGGTAAATTGTGTACAATGTATGCCGTAGGAAAATTAGTCCCAGGTACGCCTATGGTAACCTTTAGCAACCATAGACATTTATATGGCAAGATGGTAACTATAAAAACTAGCATCGCTTTTATTTGACACCATACGCTTATGGTTATCTATGGTATCATTCATATTACATTATACTTCTATGGTTACAATAGAAATGTGTATGTCATTCCTATGGAGAGACTCCATTAGCCAATGGTAACAATAGAAATTTGTATGACATTCCTATGGAGAGACTCCATTAGCCTATGGTAACAAAAGAAATTTGTATGATATTATATGGATGCTTTCCATATTCTTATGGTATGAGTAAGTGGAAATACCGTACATATAAGGCGAACTACACTAAATGCATGTGTCATTCACATGGGAGAGTGAACATGGTAATAGAAGGATGCTGGTACGTATTCTAACCGAAGATCCAACCGAATTCTCCGTTAATTAAACCATTTAATTTAAAATAATAGAAATTTTTAGCTAAGAACGCCCACTTTATAGAAATTTATAGTTATTTAAAATTATTATCGATTATTTCAACGAAAAAACAGCATTTTAACTTTAAAAATTTCCACTGTCGAAAAATGGACACCAAGGCATGCACGTGACACCGATACCTCGACGGAGTAATTTTTGGCCAAGGAGATTTCGAATGCTTGTTATTATTATTTTATACTCGGCAATTTAATATGTTTGTCCGAATTTCTGACAAAATCAGTTATTAAATTTTTTGTAATTAGTCAATACTCTACCAGCATCGAAAACTTTTTTTTTTTTAAATTTTTAAACTTATACTACTTCATAAAAAATTCTGATAACCTAGAACCAAATTAGCTCTCGCTGCTACAATAGTATTGTATGAATTTCGCTATCATCAAAGTTTTAGATTTGGTGCTTTTCTATGATATTGTGAACGATTGATTTTGGATTAATAAACGGCAAAGAACCAACTGTAAGTCTTATTTTTTTCATTACTAACAGTACCTTTATTGTTTTTCGAAAAGAACTAAATTATATGGATACTGTCTGGTAAGGGTTTTTTGTTTTCTTACATAATTACCGTTTTTCTCATTCTCATATATTTTATTACTTAATCCCTCTCTTTAATTTTTCTTCTTATTTTTGTAGCATAATCTTTCTTGTGAAAAACTCCGAAGCTAACCGTAACTCAATGTCCCTTGTTTATTATTGTCTATGTATAAATTTCTCTATGTATAGTTAAATGATTAACATTCATAGGACTGTGAAGAAATATTGTCATAGTCTATGAAAACATTTCATCAAAAGTTATAGCATACCATAATATTACGGTATGCAAAGAAATACCAAAGGATATATTCCAATGTAGTTTTACCTATGGTAAAATGTTGCCATACACTTTAATCGTATACGCATTGAAGAAAATTACAACTTGAGTTTTTATTAAAATTATTTTAAAAGCATCTAGAAATAAATCAGCTCTCGCGGCTATATATTGTGTGAATTTTACTCATATCAAGAATTATGTTTCATGTTCTTCTTCGATATAGAGCAGAATCTTTGGTGTTGTGATTAATTTTAAATTAATGTATAGAAGTCAAACTGCAAATCTGTAAGTCCATTCCACTTTTTTTCAAATTACCTAAAGTACCATTATTTTATTTGTTTTCTAAATAATTTTTGTCGTAAAGATCTGAAACATCCGTGTATATTAACCTTTGCTTTCTTACTTAAGTATTGTCATTTCTCATATGTCTAATTTCTCAATCTCTCCCCTTAATTTATCTTATTATTATCATTATTGTGAAAAAGCTTCAATTAGGAAAAGAACTTACTCTAATTTATTGACCCTTGCTCATGTATAAATTTGCCAATATGTAATTGTATGGTAAAATTTTATAGGGCTATGAATGTATTATGGAATGGGCAAATGTATTATGGAAAATAGTCAAGGGAAAAATTTCATAGGCTATAGAACATCATAGTTTTATGGCAAAAATTTGTATATCCTATAGTATATCCTATGGAATATCCTATGATATTTTTTACAGCAAAAATACAGCAAATTTTACGGGAAGATGCCAAGATGGCAGTTTGTGTGGTCTGTGTGCTGGTGAAATGTGAGTTACTCTTGTCAGATTCAATTGACAAACTGGACATAGCTTATAAAATATCAAATAAGCTTTATCTTTACTAATTTATCAAGAATATTTATTGTGGTCGATTATAAATGGTTATAAAATGCATTCCTTTTGTGTGATTACAAAAGCTTAAATCGTGAAATCGAAAGCTTCTTTTTTTACATTCACTGATGCAGATCTTTCTTTTCGCTTCATTCCCGGCAAAATCCATAATCCTGTAAAAAAAACATACAATGTAAATCAAAATTGCATTATTATACACTTATAAAGTGCTAATTTTTATTTAGTTTTTGCCAAATTTAAATATATTTTTTCCATTTTAATGCTAGAGAAAAATAAAGTGCAACACGTCCTTTTTCAAAGCGTGGTGTAATGGTAAAACTCGAACATGAGGCTTAAGCCCCATGCAGCGGAGTAAAGCTTAATTATTGGCTAGATTGATTATTTTATTGTTTTCTTTTCATATTTTAATTGAATTAATGTAATCTACGGCATTAGTTCATTTTTTTTATTTCAATTCAATAAAACGTTTAGAATTTCATTCTTTAAGGATATTACGTGATTGAAGACAGTTAGTGAATGAAAAAAATGGGCTCATGAGCATTTCACCATAACTGACGCACGGGAGCTAATGTAACAGTAAAAACGCTAGGTAATATTACGGAAGCTAACGTGAATTAGCGAAATCTGAAAAATATTAATGAAAATAACTATAGAGAGGAATTTTGATGTTTTGAACTTAGTTTAGAAACATTTAAAGATAGGAAAAGATATATAAAAACTTTTAAAAATAAATAAGTACTTACATTGTAAGGAAATTTTTCGCATTCTAATCCCTCAGAGCAGGTACAATACTGAGTGTGATACAAGTCGTCATCCGGAAACTTACGAAGTGAGCAACGATGACCTGTAAATAAGAAATATTTTACAAGAACAAATGTGCAGCAATATTATTTTGTATATAGTTAAAGTTTTAATTAACTGAGAACAGCACCAATTTATCTTTGTTCATCCATACATTTTTCCCCCAATGAAAGAGAAAGGAAAAAAAAAATTCTTATATAAAAGTTACGATCAGCCTCATCAGGAGCTCCTCGCACTCCTCCCTTTTTTTCTCATCGCACACACTTCATTGGACACCTAAATTTCCTTATTAGATGGATGGGGAATTTTCTGTTTTCATTTCTTTCTTTTTTTTTTTTTGCTTTGTTGTACAGAAACTGAAACAACATTTCTTATATTCATGGTTTCATCCAATTTAAGTGCTTATTTAATCGTTCTAGTGTTACCGTTATAAAAATGTATAGATTGAACCCTACACCTAAAATTATGGTAGTGGCCAGAGTGATGTCTTGGTATCTTGGTAGGTGTCCCATAATCCCAGGTAGTTCAGGGTGTCAGGCATGATTTGGTACATATAAAATAACAAAGTTTAATTTAAAAACAAGAGTAATTATAATAGATATTTAAGGAGAAAAGGAAACTCATATATATGAGAAAATAATGTAAACGATTAATTTGAAAGCCAGCGTTCCGTTCTATTAAATATTTTCATTTCGAATAAAATGTCATAAAGTTTGCATTACATATTTCCTAACATTTAAGAACCAAATAATTATCTTTCTTAATCCTTTTTCGCTAAATAAAAACCGTTAATATAATTTGTAATATTTTATACCATAGCCTTGAATCGAGTGCATTATCAAACTTAATTTCTAGAGATTCCATGTACATCTGCCTAACACTTAACATAGCTCTGTTCATACCTGTTAAATGTTGTCTTCTGTTTAAGCCGACATTCAAACTCAAAACATGGACATGGAATGCGAATTTGAAAAAACAACGTACTGATGAAATTTAGAAATAAATCGTTCTATATTACTTCTCACTTACGTGTGTAGTTCAAATACAATTACTGTAAGTTATAATTGTTTGTCTGCCTCATAGAGAAACTAAATTTTTTTAATCTACGGCCACAAATCAAAATAATAAGCTGCATCCTCTATTACTAAATTCATCAAAATTTACCAATTATTTCCTCTCAAAAAACTGCACATTTACGTAGAACAAAACAGCTTGAGTCGCACGCCGCTGATTTTCAGAGATCATTTGCTTTAATTATAAATGCTTGTTTTCAATTTGTGGTTCAAGTTAATGTGACTTTCCGCCACCTAAGCATTTTTAACTTATGGAATCAAAATCTCTTATTTTCCTCTACCTAAGTTGGATATTTTTTGCCATGGGTGCATGGGTATTTTACTANCTCTTCTGATTGGTAGTTAAAGTTAGAATAAAACTGTTTTTACTCAGAAAATTTCTGAAGTCGGAAAAACGATATTTAAAGAGTTGCAGAAAATTGGTGTTAGAAAAGTTTTCTATTTGCTTCGACTTTGAAAATTTTTTAAATTATGTGTACTTAAAAAAATTCTGAAGTTGTTTTAACATAGAAAATTATTTTAGTTGGAAAAAACGGGTATACCAGAATTTACACAAGTTTTTATTTATTTTTTCTAATTGTTCTGACTATGAAAATTTTTTTAAAAATTATTTATACTTTGAACATTTCTGAATCTGTTGGTTTCAGAAATTTTCGAAGTTGTTCGTACATAGAAATTTTTCTTTAGTTAGAAAAAAAAAAATTTTCACTATTATTTATTTACTTTATTATAGTTTCCATTTTTTTTTCAGAACAATATTTCTATGACTTAAAATACTTTTCTATATTAAATCTACCTTATTATTATATAGTTTTAATGCAATTTGACAGTTTTTGTTAAGCGTTTACAATTAATTGCAAAAAACAGGAGTATAAGGAATCGAAGAGGTTTCTATTTAGGAAACAGTTGGAAAAAATTACCAACTGTTTGTGCTTAGAAAATATCTGATGTTGTTGGTACTTAGAAAATTTAAGTTGTTTGTACTTTGAATAACTTTCAAATTGTTTTGAGTTTGAAATATTATCAATTCTTTTTTGTACTTTTGCACTTAGAAATACTCTAAAGTAGTGTGAACATAGAATTTTTTTTTTTAGTTTGAAAATACGGATTATGTTAAATAAATATATTTTCAACTTGTTTGGAATTTCAGGAATTTTCAAACTTAGAAAAATGCTGATGTGTTGTTGGCAAAAAGTTTCCGAAGTTGTTTGTGCATTGAATTATTTTCAAATTGTTTTGACTTTGAAAAATCCTCAAAATTTTTGTACGTAGAAATATTTTGAAGTTTAGTAAACTTGAAAATTTTTGAAGTTGCATAAAAAGGTATTTAAGGAGTAGCAGAAGTTTGTAGCTTGAATAATTTCCAACTTGTTTCGAATTTAAAAAGGTTTCAAATTATTTGTACTTTGAAAAATTCTGAATCTGTAGGCGTTAGGTTAGAAAAATTATGAAATTGTTGGGACTTAGAAAATCTTTCAAATTGTTTGTGTTTAGAAATATTCTGAAGTTGCTTAAACATAGAAAATTTCTTTAGTTGGAAAAGCTTGTACATAAGGAATCGCAGAAGTTCTAAGTACAAAGTGAAAACTTTTCAAACTGTTTGTACTTAGAAAATTTCTGACGTTATTGATACTTAGAAATGTTTGTGCATTAAATAACTTTCAAATAGTTTTGACATTAGAAAAATTTTAAAATTTTTCTAGAACTAATTTTTAAAAAAATCAAATTATCCAAAATTCCGAATTTTTTAAAATTAGGAGTCTTTCGAAGTTTTGTAAATTTGAAAATTTTCGAAGTTGGTAACAAAGGTGCTTAAGGAATGCAAAGTTTGATGTTAGAAAAATTTTCAACTCGTTTCGACTTTGAAAAATTTTCACATTATTTGTACTTTGAAAAATTCTGAAATTGTTTGAACCTAGAAAGTTATTTTAGTCGGAAAAAAATTGATATACAAAAATTAGCAGAATTTTTTTTTCTTTTTCAAATTGTTTTTACTTTTAAAAATTGTCAAATTATTTGTACTTTGAAAAATAATGAAAATGCTTAGAACTAGGGAAATTCTGAAGTTTTTTTAAAGTATTTTTGAAAATTCTGAAGTTCTTAAAAAACAAAGGTGAAAAAAAAAATTCGCAAACGCTGTAATTTAGAAAAACTTTCAATCAGTTTGGACTTTGAAAAATTCTGATGTTGTTGGTTCTTAGAAAAATTCTCAAGTTGTTTATTATTTCGACATAGTAAATTTTTTAAATTTTTCGTACTTTGAAAAATTCTGAATATGTTGGTTTTAGAAATATTCTGAAGTTATTCGAAATAGAAAATTTTGCAGCAACATAACAAATAGCAGAAGTTTAGTCTTTGAAACATTTAGTACTTAAAAAGAATTTTGACGTTGTTTGAACTTTAAAAAAATTAAAACTGGTTGTACTTGGAAATAATCTGCAAATGTTTAAACATTGAAATTTTTTGAAATTAGAAAAGAAAAACGGTTAATTAATGAGTAGCAGAAGTTTGGTTTTAGAAATCTGCATTCAACCTTAAAAAATTTTCAAATTAATTTTAAAAAAAAATTCTGAGGTTGTTGGTACTTAAAAAAATTTTCAAATTAGTTTGACTAAAAATTTAAAAATTTTCTGTACTGAAATGGTTATGAAGTTGGTTGAAGATAGAAAAAAAGGTATATAAGTTGTCACAGAAGTTTGGAGTTTAAGAATTTTCAACTTATTTGGACTTGTTTTGTATTTTGAAATATTCTGAAATACTTTGAACATTATAAATTATTTTTATTAGGGAAAAATGGGTATATAAGAAGTCGCAGAATGTTGCTTTCAAATTGTTTTGACTACGAAAATTTTTCAAATGATTTGTACTCAAAAAACTTTTTTAATCTGTTTTCGTAATATTCTGAAATTGTTTGAACAGAGAAATCTCTTTTTTAGCTGAAATAATGGAAATATGAGGAGTCGCAATAGTTTGAAGTCAGAAAAATTTTCAACTTGTTTGGACTGTGAAAAATTTTCGAATTGCCTATCCCTCCTAAAGTTGACTAAACTTAGAAAAAAAAACTGGCATATAAGGAGTAGCAGGTGTTTGATCATGGAAAATTTTTCGAACTGTTTCGACTTCGAAAATTTTCAAATTATTCGTACTTTGAAGAATTCTAAATTTGTTGGTTCTTGAAAAATTCTGAAAATGTTTAGAATTAAAAAATTGTTGGCACTT
>NC_092213.1:15828601-15840727 GCF_043381705.1 Parasteatoda tepidariorum
AATCAAAACAAATATATAGTTTGGATTTTAAACAAATTTATATCAAAAGAGTTTGCAAAATTGAGCTTGAAAAAGGGTATTTAATCCAGATTTTTTAGCTTTTAACGTCTTCTTCAAAAATTTATTAATTTCACTTAGTTTCAGAAATTTGTCTTAAAAAAATTTAGGCAATTTAAAACACTATACCTTTTTTATTGCTTGAAAATAAAGCTTTATAAATTAAACGAATAAATTTGTTCGAAAAAAAATGACTCATAGTATTTTCAATTGAACCTAAATGAGCATAATATTTATAAAACTGCTTACTTTAAAAATTCGTTTAGAGCTCCTTACTTTTAAAAATTAAACTTCAAAGAAAAATGACGTAACTTAGGGGAAAGAGAAAAAAACTCAAATCTACAGTGGTTAGAAATTTTTCATAAATAAAACCTCTTAAGTAATAATTCATTTAATTGTTGTTTTACCGCATACAATCAAAATAAATGGATAAACACAAAATGCTGCTATTCAAACTGTTAACTCTGAAAATTTTTTTTAACTGTGTTTTCACCTACTTTGATTTAACAAATAAAAACTTTATCCTCTCCAACAAGACCAGCTCATGAAACTAATTAGTTCGTTGTAGCCGTCTTGTCACAGGACTGCAGCCGAGATGGTTAATCGATCAATCTCACGACAGACGGGAAGCCAGTTCGAATCCCAGCCAGTGTCGATATGCTCACAGCGAAAACTTTCACAAGTACTATATTATCTAATTCGATATTTAAATTCAACAAACGTTAAGATAAAAAAAATTCCTATCTAAGGCTTTCTCTATCAAAAGGAATTTTTTTGAAACGAAAACTACAGTATTTTTCATTGCTCACGATACATGGCACCACTAAATACAAAAATTTCGAATATTAACAGTAAAAATTTTGACTGCAATTTACAAACTGAAATACTGAAAATCGCTCAAACACGAGTTAAAATCACTCAAGTTTGAGTGAAAACGATTCACTCAGGTAATACGGAAAATCACTCAAACTCGAGTGAAAATAACTCAAGTTTGAGTGAATTTTTTTTCACTCAAATTGAGCTATTTCCATATAACTCTTTCACTTGAGTGATTTTAACTCAAGATGAGAAGGTCGGTTTTTTCTAGATGAAAGTGTTAAATAGCACTCAAGTTGAGTTATTTTCACTCCTTCATTTTAAGAGAGTAGAAATAAATCGTTCTATAATACTTCTCACTTACGTGTGTAGTTCAAAGACAATTACTGTAAGTTATAACTATTTGTCTGCCTCATAGAGAAACTAAATTTCTTTAATCTACGGCCACAAATCAAAATAATAAGCTGCATCCTCTATTACTAAATTTACCAATTTTTTCCTCCCAAAAAACTGCACATTTACGTAGAACAAAACAGCTTGAGTCGCACGCCGCAGCTTTTTAGAGATCATCTACTTTAATTATAGTTGCTTGTTTTCAATTTGTGGTTCAAGTTAAAGTGACATTCCGCCACTTTAGCATTTTTAACTTGCGAATTCAAAATCTCTTATTTTCCTCTTCCTAAGTTGAATATTTTTTGCCATGGGTGCATGGGCATTTCACTAAACCTGACGCAAGCGCACTACAAGTACGCATGCGCAATTACTTGAGACCTTACATACTTCAGCGTAGGGAAGTTACCGTGAATTTGCAAAAGCTATGCAAGACGATTCAATATGCTGTACTTTAAGTAAAACTGTGATTCTATGAGCTGAAAAGTTTGGTAGATTAAAGATTTTGATGAATTCAACGATAAAGTATGCAGCTTAATATTATTATTATTATCATTACTTTAAAAATGGCATTGAACTTTTATTAAATGGTTAACTCATTTTAACTAAGCAGTTTTGTTAAGTAATTTAATTTACTATTGGGCTGCGCGCCCTGATCGCTAACGCTCGCCAACCCCCGAAAATTGCTACGCAATCTTATATAGTTTGCTTCGCAAACCAAGCTCGCTTCGCTCGCTAACTTAGGTAAATTGCAAATGCACAAAATTCTAAGAATTCAAAACAATCATTCAAATCCAAATAACAACTTTTTAAGTCAAATAACAACTAAGTTATTAAAATGAATTTGACTCCAAATGAATGACATGTAATTCGTTGAATCTGTTAGAAATGTGCTATAGTATAAAATCTTAAGATAAAATTTATAAAACTGATATCTCTTTAAAAAGGTTAAATTTTTGGCTATAATTAAGTCTATTAAAAATTGAAATAAGGGAATTGCAATGGAAAAACCTGCATAAACAAATAAATTCCAGTAAAACAAATAAATTCGTAATATAAATCAAAAATCGTCAAATAAATTCGCAATACTTATTTTAATTCGTGAAAAAAAGCGCTTTCGACGAAATGCTAAAATAAAGATGTATCGACAAAGACTACTCACCTCGGCCTAGCCTATGCTCTCTCTGGTTACTTTAGTTTCCATTTTTTTAAAGTGCTATATGTTGAGCCATCTCACCTAGATTTGGCATGTGACATATTTAGCGGCAATCATTGGTCGATTTTCAAGCGTTGCCCTTCGGGGAGTTGCAATGAGGCTTTTTTTTGTCGCCTTGTAAGAGAAATATATATATATATATAGTTTTAAAATAGCCAAAATATATTTAGTTTCTTATGAAACTAGTGCATTTAAACAACAATAATATTTAGCATAAAACAAATAAAATGTTTTTTTTTTTATTGAATGAACAAGTTATTGTAAGATAACTTGATTAATTTCTAATTTTTTTCCATGCTCATTAAATTTCCTTTAAATCTGCAACACCTATAAGCAGCGTTTTTGTAGCTTTGTCTTTACAGCGCAAGTCAGGCCAACATAACCTAAAGATACGGAGCATCTGAAATAAAAGCGAGCATTTGCAGTTGCTTCAATATCACGCAAGGAGCGTAAGGAAGCTAACGTAAAAGTGAGTGATCTCCCTGATCTCTTCATATCATAGACGAAATAGTGGTGAATATCAATCTATTGATCACTTGTTAATGAATTGTTCTCAATTCCAGACAATAATTTTAATAATATTGGCCAACATCAATGCTATGCTAACCTGACTTGTAGAAATATCATAAAAAAGATTATTAAACAAACTTTAGAGGATGTATTGGGGGACGGTCTTTAATGTCTCGGAACTTGTTCCTTCCAGCTTGGGTGTCTCATTTTTTTTACTATGTCTTTTATGAACTCTTCTTCTTTTACTTGCTCCAATTTTATTGTTATTTATTTTTGTACTATTTAATTGGTTTTAAAAGTAATGTTTTTAAATGTTTTACAATATTGTTCTCTTGTAAAATTTGCAAGTTTATCTTTTAAATTGCTCTTTTAAATTATTCTTTTAATTGACACTTTTAATATATTGCTGTTTTAATGTTTATCACCTTACATGATTTTAGCTGTTATACGCCCGCCATGTTCATGGGCTGTTGCCATGTCTGATGTGTATTTTATGTAATTTATGTTTGTACTGTTCTCTGGATTTTTTTGATTTTAATAAACATTTACCCGTATGCCCTAAATAAGCGCGGGTCGGGGTAAATTCTTCCATATCATAGACGAAATGCAATACGAGGAATACTGAATATAGTTAATTAGTTTATTGTATTTAATTAGTTTTATGTATGACGTCTAATTTTGTATGGTTTTTAGACTTATTTGAACAAAGTTTTTAAGCCAATAACAAAAGAGTTCCCTGTAAAATTTCATTGATGAGCAAGAGCTATTTGAGGATGAATCATATTTACCTCTTCTTCCAAGTTTTCAGCAAGTGTAATAGCCAAGGAAAACTCTACCGGGTTCTCCGCAGCACATCCGCTAATGGCAAAACACCGCTCCCCTGCATTGGTGATCTTGAATAATAATAAAAAAAATTATAAATTAAGGGGGGACCCCACCCTGAATATTTCAAAAATTCGAAAAAAAATTTTATTGCATTTTTCGAATCTCTGTACCCTTCCTAATGTCCGTCTAAAACGATTTCTTGGTACCTAACTTCGTTTGGAAGTTATGCAGGATAATAGAGAGTCGTCGCTAAGCAGGTAGAAAGGCCCGCTCGGCAGGATTAGGAGGGGCGACATTATTTTTGTGTCTCATCCATTCTGTTGACTGTATACAGAAACTTATTGTGGGCATTTCATTTATCGACCATTATATATATGAAATTAAACGTTTTCCCCTACTATAAGTCAAAACAAAACACGTTTTTCTCAAAACGCTGTTTTTTGACCAGGCCTTATGCTTTTCGCATGATCTGTACAACGAAATAAGCTGTTCTTTATTTTGAATTACGTAAAAATATATTCTTTAGAAAGTAACATGGGATAATTTTGATATTTTTATACTTCAATTTTATATTAATATTTTAATGAATATTTTTCTAATGAAAAACTTAACCTTTTTTTTTTAAGTTGCCGCCATTTTGGTAATTTTGCGAATATCAAAAAACCGCTTAGCTACTTTCTAGATAATGTCTTTATGCTTCAGAAAATCTAAGCAAAATCGTTTTCCTATGCTTCAGGACTTCTAAATCCATGAGGCCAGTGAGGTGCTACTTTTTGATGACCAGCCACACACGGAGCTGCCCCCTACTTATTTTTTATTATTTTGTAAAAGAAAAAATTACAAAATAGACTTAAATTGTAGCTAAATAACATTAAAAAACAAGGAGTCTCTGCATTGTCTCTATTACTTAAAAAAATTCAAGAAAAACGTTAATATTTTACCATCTCAGGGTGGGGTGTCCCCTTAATAAACAAAGTATACTTTCGATGCCTCACGCTTCTATATCTCGAAAACCTTTGAGTGTCAAAAAAGAATTTTCCCTTAGCATTACTTATCCACATAATAATAATTTCAATTTCAAAGTCGAAGTTTTTTTTTTTCTTCAAAACCTTGTTACGTCGAATTTTTTTTGAAATAAAAAACAATTTTTTTCCGAAAAAGGACAATATAAGTTAATTGCAAACCAACTCTTTTCTGTTCAATGCCTAATTATTTTCGTCTTTTATAAATAAAATTATCATTGCTGTATTTAGACTTATAGTCAACAATTATTACATCCATAATTAATACATAGTAGTTATTCTTAGGTATTTAGGCTTACCTTTTAGAGAACGATTTTATAATGTATTTTTCCTCTTTTTCAAACAAATTTAGCTCTGAATTTGTCTGCTCGAAAACACGCTATCTCGAAATTTTTTAGCGTTCTTTTAACTTTAATATATCAGTTATATATAAACAGTTGAATTTGTGAATGTTCTAATTTTAGAATGTTCTCTTACACTACTTGGTGTAATGTATACAATTTATGATATTCGGTAACACGAAATTTCCACAATACTTGATGTTCGGTGAAACTAAAATTTCGAAGTATAGTAAGATTCTATTCACATAAGAGTAAGTAAAGTTATTTTTACTCTATTATATCAGGAATCATTTATCTTGGATGCATATACACAATAAAGTACCTGCCTACCTATGAAATCGTGAGAATGATTATTGTATTTCAAATTATTATCGAATTTTGCGTTCAGGTACTCTATAAAAGTTGTAGTTAATTCATAGCATAAATAATTGATAACGTTTTAAAGCTATATAATCTCTTTTCATGGCCGACAACTTATGGGTGAAACAGGTTGAGGATTTTGGAGGTCCGTAAATTTGACGAATAATTGTTGCATATTGGAAATATTTAATCAAATACTTGTGTGAATGTTTTAAATGCATACCAATTTTAACGACCATTAAAATATAAGTTTTAATCATGCAAATATTAATTAAATGAAATTAATATTTGTTGATACAAAACCAAATAATGCGCCTTTCTTTCTTGAAGTTAAAAAAACTCATCTTAAGGCAATCTTTAAATGAAATGAAACAGTTGAATTTATGAATGTTCCACTTTTAAAATGTTCTCTTACACTACTTGGTGTAATGTATGCAATATAAGATATTCGGTAACACTAAAATTTCCACTATATTTGATATTCGGTAACACTAAAATTTCTCAGTATAGTAAGATTCTGTGCACATAAGAGTAATTAAAGTTATTTTTACGATATTATATAAGTAATCATTTTCCTTGGATGCATATACACTAATACTTAAAATTAAATCTGTTTCTAAACTAGAATACGAACTAAACTTAACTGAACAGAAAGAAATTATATTGTATACAATTATTTAATACACTTTAAAAACGGTAAAAAATTGAAGTTTAAATTAAATTATTAAATTAAATAACCGCAGTGCACAACCAAGAGCTTAAATTTATACTTCAACGGTAAATTTTTGTTTTGTAGATACATTCCAGTGTTTAAGACAACAGCAAATATACGCCAGCTCATATTTCAATTGTAAGGAATTTCTTGATGCATCGAAATATATATTATATTACCTATATTAGCGTCTCCTGGAGCAAAAATAATTCCCGTATGGTGCGCATAACTTTGATTATAATCTTTTTCTATTACAAGTGTTTAATTAAATTACACCCGAAAATATGTATATGAAAGCTCGATTTAGGGTTAATTTTAAGTAAATTGTTTATTCACACATTTTTTTTAGTCTTCCAACATCAGATTTAAAGAGACATTACACCAGTTCTTACAATGCAGTATTTAAAAATAATAAAATTTCACGAATAATCTTGAAAGAGCTGTCCAGTTAGTGATACATACAGACTGTGAAAATTACAAATAATTAATAAATTTTCCCCAAAAATTACTCTTTCTACTTCAAGTTAAACTAATTATTAATTGTAATCTTTTTCCACTTAACCCTCAACGCAACTAAGTACATAATTCAATTAAAAATTTAAATGTGATTTTTCTTTCGTTTTTTAACGATATATTTGCTTTCTCGCTATAAAAAAAATGATGAAGCGAAATACATGCTAAATAAAGTATTAACAGTACTTACCCAAACAAATGATAAAATTAATATAGAAATAAAAATAAGAAATTTCATTTTGTATGGTATCTAGTTGAACCTTTTCACTGTAGCTAATGCTTTTTAGTCAGAGGCCACCCGTTTATCTATCTATCTATCTATCTATCTCTCTCTNAGATAAAAATTTCAGATAATACAATACATTTACGTATTTAAATTTTCCATCTTAGAAATCGTGATCTGTAGCTTATAACATAAAAATAATTTCCTGCGTTGGTAACGGCTGGAAACAAATCTCATTTTTTGCATTCTTAGTGAAAACTAATCGTTGATAAAATTGCATATAGATCAGTTAAACGAAAATATTTTAAGAAATATTATTTTTTTTTGCAAAAAATCATTTTACAAATTCATTAAGAAATCAAAAAAGTCAAACTTGATTGTAACATTTTTCAAAAAAGATTGCTCAAGGTAATATACTGTAATACGTCAAGTCTAATGATTCAAAAGACTCTGGGAAGATAACATTTCTAATTATTTCATCTGATTTCTTCCCAGCAATTTCTAGATTGTAACCTTCTGTTTACAGTCTTGCTAATTGCAATCTGCTGCAGTACTTAAATTCCAATGAATCAGAGGGTGAATGGAGGACAGCTTTCCCAGAGATTTAATCTGATATCTTTCTAACGATTTCCTCATGCATATACCTTCCCATATGCATCTTCTACATACCTTGCTAATTGTGATCTGCTGTAACACAATTGCAATGATTCAAGTGAGTCTATGGACGATAAACTTCCAAACAAATTAATCTGTTTACTTCCGAGCCATTTAATTTTTGTTACTTTCTGCAACGGTCTAGTCATCGACAATCATTACATCGATAGTCCACCTTATCGAGACTTCTTCATCGACTAGGTTATTTTTTAGAGAGGGTCATTTCGTCGACAGGCCATTTCTTCGACTGAGCTGCTTCATCGGCAGGGGTCATATCGTCCTCAGGACCCTTTAATTGAAAAGGTCTTTTCATTGACTTGGTTGTTTCATCGGCAGGGTTATTTCGACGATAGGGTCGTTTCGAAATCAGTGTTGATTCGTCGACAAAGTCAATTCGGCGGCAAGATCTATTTCTGGATAGTGTCGTTTCGTTGACAGGGTTGTTTTAATGGGGTTTGAGTAAACAAATGAAATACCTCTGTTACTTACCTAACAAAAGTTCTCTGCTAATTTCGACAAGTGGAAAAAACTGTGTCACATTTTCCTGTGAAGTCGCATGTCAAAACATTGAACTTTTAAATTAAAAAAAAATTAAACAATGTTCTGGCTGTGGGATTGCAACTTCGTAATGCAGCTTTAACTGCGATTTTATAATTCTTATTCATCATATATAACAATTGTAGATAGTATATTATGAATGAAAATGCTTTTTAGATATTGTACTATCAACATTTAAATTGTTTTCTCTCAATTTACTTACAATGAGTTAGTAAGAACTAAAACTTACGCTAGAAAATTAAGTACACATATGTGTAGGGCTACTATTGAAACGTCTAGCAGGAAATTCATGTTTTAAAATACCATTTTAACGTTTATAGCGGTAGAAGGTCACTATTCTTATACAAATATATTTTATTTACAAAACATAAAGAGGTTGTCACTAATTTATAAAATAAACGAACTTTTCTTGAATGCGTACGAACCTTAAATAAATTAAATAATGGTGGGAAACTTAGTAAAATAAAACGTATTTTAATACCTTTGAGTTTACCACTATGTTTTATGGGCCGGGAGAGCCTGGTCGGTAGGGGGCTGGACCCATGTTCCAGAGTACGTGGCTTCGAACCCCTCCGGCTGAAGATTCCCCATGTAGTAGATGGTGACTGGTGCACGTTAAATCTGTCGAGTCGCAAAGTCCTCCATGTTGCCATAACAAATAATTTCCTCTGATGTACTGGATTAGATCGTTTTCTAATCCAGGTCAAAATTACTATTAATGGATGAATGAATGTATGTATGAATGGGCCCGCCCTATAAACGTTTTTGACGTATGGGTGTGGCAGAAGTCGAATTCTTGGCCATAGATGCCGCCACAGGAAAACAAGAACTATCGAACCCCTCAATCTAAACAAGGATACGTCAACTAAAACTACGTTTTATATTTCTAAAGAAATGTGTTTAGTCATGAAAGTTTAGTCTTTTAATTCTAATGGAAAGCTAATAAAAAAATTTCGTTTCGACAACAGGCTTTTTCTTCGACTGAGTTGTTACTTCTGCAGGGTTATTTCAACAAAAGAGTCGTTTCGGAATCAGTGCTGATTCGACGACAAAGTCCTTTCGTCGGCAAGATCTATTCGTTGACAGTGTCGTTTTGTTGACAGGGTTGTTTTAACGTGGTTTGCGTAAACAAATGAAATACCTCTGTTACTTACCTAAAAAAAAGTTCTCTGCTAAATTTGACAAAAGGAAAAAACTGTTTCACATTTTCCTATAGAGTCGTATGTCAAAACATTAAACTTTTAAATAAAAGAAATGAAACAATGTTCTTGCTGTGTGAAAGCAACTTCTTAATTTTTACCTTAATTGCAATTTTATATTTCTTATTCATCACATTTAGCAATTGTAGATATTATGAATGAAAAATGCTTTTTGCATAATTTACTAGTAACATTTAAATTGCTCTCTTTCAATTAACGTATAATGAGTTAATAAGAAATAAAAATTAACCTAGGCTAGTAAGTACACATAGGTGTAGGGCTACTGTTGAAACGTCTAGCAGTAAATTCCTTTTTTAATATACCATTTTAACGTTTAGAGAATTTGGAGGTCACTATTCTTATACAAATATATTTTATTTACAAAATAACATAAAGTAATGTCACTAATTTAATAAATAATCGAACTTTCCTCGAATTCGTACTATCCTTAAATAAATTAACTGGTGGTGGAAAAATATAAAACATTTTAAAATCTTTGAGTTTACCACTACGTTTTATGAACCGGGAAAATCTGATCGGTAGAGCGCCAGAGTTCGTGGGTTCGAACCCCGCCGGCTGAAGGCTCACCGTGTAGTAAATGTTGACTAATGCACGTTAAAGTAGTGCATGTCGCAAAGTAGTGCATGTTCCCTTAACAAATCAATATCTCTGGGGGCACTAGATTGGAGATCAATCGTTCTCTGATTCAGGTCGAAATAACGATATGTGGTTGAATGAATGGGTCCCCCCCCCCTATAAACGTTTGTGACATATGCGTGTGGCGGAAGTCGAATTCTTGACCATAGATGGCCCCACTTTAAAACAAGAACAATCAAAGCCCTCTGTCTAAATAGGTATACGTCAACAACAACTACGTTTTATATTTCGATTCTATTCATTTGTATAATTCTATTTCTGGACCTTCCTTCTTCAGTACTGCACATAAATGATTCAAATTTTTATAAATCTTAGTTTTCGCTTGCCGTCGAAACATCCATCATCACTTTCAAATAAATATTCTATTTATTTAATGAAATCGTATTTCCAAATAGCACAATAAAAACAAAGGCGCCACTTATAAAAGCTGAAAATTTAAATGCGCGGATAATATTGCCCAGCTATTATTGTTATAGGCTAAATGCGAGATTATTTCTCACACAAACTTGAAGTTCTATGTGTGTAATTTGCGTGAAGTTTGACGCTTCTATCATTAATGGTGCTATTTATTTACAGATTTCACTTGAATGCTGCACTAATAGTGAGTTTGTTCTGGGGGAATTTTAAGGGTATCAACCCCAGGTCAGCAGCTTAAAGTATTTTTCTTTTCGAAGAAACTGACTCTAAACCCAAACGTAAACATTATGATCAGGGATTTTTCCCAGCATGCTTGGCTGGATATTATGTAAGAAATTCACATGTTTGTCGTGTACGTTGATCATTAACCATAGGCGTAGAGTGAAGAGGGGGTCACACTTTTTTATAATAAATAAAAATCAAACGTAAAATATTTCTAAATAAATGCATTTAGTCATTAAAGTTTAATTTAAAGCTAATAAAAAAAATTTCACTTCTTTTTAAGAATATAACTACCAATTTTTAAACTATTTAACGAGCATACGAGCTCTGCTCTTCTTTTAAAACTATAAGAAGAAATCAGGTCTTGTTAGTTAAAATGTGTTTTTGTCATTTTTTTCTTTTGTGATAAATTTTCACACTATTTTTTTAATTCGGTCACAACCAGCGATTTTAAAATTAAAATGACACATGATTCAATGTTTATTTATGCTCGTAAAAATTTTCAGATGTGAACGAAAATATATTTACTCTATAAGAGAAAGCACGAAATGTGAGATAAAAATACATAATCAGGGCATAATAATTGAAATGGAGCAGAAACAAATAATTTTACATGCTGGTCAAATATTGCGTAAATCTAGTAAGCTTTTAGAAATAAAGGATGTAATCAAATTAGGAAATCATCGAAGATGATAACACAGATTTTATCATATTCGATGAAATGAAAATCTAGAACAATTTATGATTCACTGCTTAGTTTTCGTGACTTCTACGAAATGAATTTATATTTCCTTTCATGGATCTAAAGTAAAACATGATTATTTAGCTCATTATATTACGTAACTGTAATACAACGTTCTGAGCCTACGTTCTGTAAAATCTTAGATCAGAATGGAAATTATCCGTAATTAGAGAAAGCTGAAAATCTAAAATTTTATAATGAATAAGAGCTATGCGAAGATAGCCCCCGAAAATGAGGAAAATCAAAAGTTCAAACTGCATTCGTTTGACCATTTTTTGACTACAAATGACCACCCTTTAATTTTTTTTGACCACCCTTATTTTATACATAATCCCAAAAACTAAATTCGGGGGCTAACTTCGCATTTTTACGAAAAATAATTTAAAATCCAATTTTTATACTGTATTCGTTTCCCCACAAATGACCACCTTTTAGTTCTGGTTGACCACCCTTATTTATGCCGTAATCCTAAAAATAAGACTTGGGAGAAGCCCTCGAAAATAAGAAAATTTAATTTCTTAACAACATTCGTTTGGCCACAAATGAACCATTTGAAAATGAGAAAAATTAAAAAATTTCAAGTGCATTCGTTTGACCAATTTTGACTACAAATAGCAACCTCTTACTCTTTTTCTTCTTTTTCTTACTGCTCTTATTTTAGCCGTAATTATAAAATAAAATTTTAGGGTAGA
>NC_092213.1:15841227-15848597 GCF_043381705.1 Parasteatoda tepidariorum
AATATATATTGCATATGCGAATACATGTGTAGAAACATTTCATCTTTTTTTTTTAAATTTATTGTAATAAGAAAGCGCATTACGCCACAGACTGACAAAAAATAGTTACTACAGTAGTTTTTGTTGCTTGCAGACTGTTACTTGAATTTGAAAAAAAAGATCAAACCTATCTACTAGTATTTGCATGAGCATTCTCTAATAAGTAGTGTATTTTAATAGTAACTGCTGTAACGAAGAAACTGCAGTAGTTCTGTTACTTGGTTAGATTATAATCGATACGATAGAACCTATATTAATAAAAATATGATAAGTCAGTTTCACAGAACGGAACATATATGATGAGTAAATAATCATCTGGCAGTGAGTAGGCTAAACAAAAATTACAAATTTTATTTGAAAAAATTTCCATGTCTGTTTCTGCAATTAAATAATGCCAAGTTTTGATGACCTCTAGGTAGTGTTCGTACAAGATCTGGTTTCCTTTTTGTAGATTATTTTGTTTCCTTGTAGTTCTTTTTTCTTCGTAGATCTATTTTCCCATTATTTTTTTTCTCCTAATTTTCTGGGAACCATTTCCTAAAGTTAAACATCATTTATAACATTTGGAAAACAACCTGCTGAAAAATAATTATTGCAGGTATTTATTACGTTTGATTACATTTGATTAAAATTTGTAAGTTATCAATAAAATAATGCTACTCTAGAATAAAAATTTCGATAATTAAATATTTATCATTATAAATTTTAACACAAATGAGTAGCTAGTTTAACTTATAGTAACTCAGATTAATATTTGTTTAGCATAGATGTTTTCTGAATGCTTTTAAAAAAAATTATTTTTATTTTATGTGTCTGAACTGAACAAAAGCCAGCTAAAGCCTATATTTTTGCGTACTTAAATTAGCTTTTAAAATTCGCCATAATAATTAGTGCTTGTTCCCAGTATGTCGTGAAAAAATAATCATAAAATACAAAAAATGCTAAAGTTTTTTAAAATATTTATTATTAGAGTATTATTAAACAAAGACGAATGATTTTAGAGATAGACAGTTACGAAAGAAAAAATAAAGTTTTAAGAAATAAAATTAATGAAATGTTTATGAGTCATACTAAAGTATAGATAAGAATGAAATGTTCTCACACTTGGTTACACTCGGTAGTTTGACTTACACTTACACTGGAACATAGTTTGAGAACAAAAATTATAAGAATTACTTTTTTCTGATAGTGCACACTAATATATACCATTGGTTTGAAATTATAAATAGTGATAATTGACTCATAGAATAATTTGCACTAACCTTTTATTTTTGTCAGATGCCGCCAAACACAACAGCCTCCAAACCTAACAAACCAATGCAACAATGCAATGTCTAGCGTAGAAGTATGCAAACTTTTAGTCGAAACTAAGTCCACGGAAAAAGTTGTAAATTCAACATTACATTCATATAATATTTCTACTAGTGAAACGAAAACAAAACTGAAGTTTTTTTTTCCCTACTCTTTCTCTTAGTTTTTTTTAAAAATTCTTTTAATTAAATCTAAAATATTGTATTGCAGAATTATTTTCGTTTCAGATATTTAATAATGCTAAACAATACTTTTATTTTTTTTTAAATTTCAAAATCAACAAAAATTTTAAAATAGTGAAAACATTAAAATATTAGAACTTTTTTGTTTGAATTACTAACTTTAAGGTACTTTCTATTATGAATTTTTGAAACAGGAAATACTAATTTATGAAAATAATATTTGATTAAATTAAAAAAAACAAATGAATTTTATACATTAAAATCTCCACTGGTAGATGTTAAAACGATAGAACATTGATTAAAATGCTTATGCATAGCTATGCGAAGATAGCCCCCGAAAATGAGGAAAATCAAAAATTCAAACTGCATTCGTTTGACTATTTTTTGACCACAAATGACCACCTTTTAAATTTTTTTGATCACCCTTATTTTGGACATAATCCTGAAAATTAAATTCGGGGGCTAACTTCGCATTTTCACGCCAAATAAATAAAATTTAAATTTTTATATTGTATTCGTTTGACCACTTTTTGACCACAAATGACCACCCCTTAATTTTCGTTGACCACCCTTATTTTGGACTCAGTCCCAAAAATTTAATTCGGGGGCTAACTTCGCATTTTTTCGAAAACTAAATAAAAATCCAATTTTTATATTGTATTCGTTTGACCATTTTTTGACCACAAATGACCACCCCTTAATTTCTTTTTACCTCCCTTATTTTGTACATAGTCCTAAAAATTAAATTCGGGGGCTAACTTCGCATTTTCACGAAAAATAAATTGAAATCCTATTTTTAAATTGTATTCATTTGACCACTCAATACCACCCTTTAATTTTTTTTGACCACCCTTATTTTGGACACAGTCCCAAAAATTAAATTCGGTGACTAACTTGGCATTTTTTCGAAAAATAAATAAAAATCCAATTTTTATATTGTATTCATTTGACCACTTTTTGACCACCCTTAAATTTTTTTTGACCACCCTTATTTTGGACATATTCCTAAAAATAAAACTGGCGTGAAGTTAGCCCCCAAAATTCAGGAAAATAACAAATTTTAACTGCACTCGTTTGATAATTTTTGACTACAAATGACGACCTTGAAGTAGCATTTAACCTTTTCAAAATTGTTTGGGTAATCTTTGGTTAGATGGTCACCTGCGCATTTCACACAGTGGGGGGGGGATGTCGGCAGTTACTTTGTCCATGAAAGAAACCCTGACACCTGTGACTTTGTGTCGGTCTTTCTGCTTTTTTATACTCTTCGATTTTAGGAACTACATTTGCTATAGACCTTATATTATAAATTTTCCTGCTTTTTTCTGTTTTTAGTAGGTCTACTATATAGACTTGGAGTTTTGTTTTAATTCCTTCTCTCCAACTGAGTTACAAGTAGGACATTAAGTTCATGAGACTGTAGTTCTATTCTGATATCTTCAGGGTCAACTTCTTTTGGGACACCTTTTATAACTACTCTCATATTACTTTTTTCGGGAAGAGAATAAGTGTGATAACTATAGTTACATTCCTCTAAGGCAGTATTAATTTGATTCCTAGCTGACATATTATTAACATTAATAATAAAGTTTTCTCCATTCGTTTTGCCTATAAATCCTTCTATGTTTTTGTCTTTAAGTTTTTTGTTGAAGGCGGGCCAATTGAATGATTTGTCTTGAACTATAAATGGGGGTGAGTCCATGGTTTTCTTAGCTCGGATAAATTCTGAGGTGTCTTGGGTATTATCTTGATCTGTAACATTAAGTTCCATTTGATTGCCATCATTTTCGCATTCGGTATGATTTTTCTTAGTTGGGGATGGTGGCGTTGTCTTAANAAAAAGAAATATTATTTCCTCTGCAATTCTGGTTTAAGGTATCAGGAAAGTTTATGTCCATATTGTTATCCCGTGAGTCATTTTGATCAAAAAATGGGATAGAAGGAAATTGATTTTTATTATCTTGGGCGAAAGTATCAATTTTTTCCGTGGTGGTTTCTGAGAGGACACTAAATAGGGTATTTTCGTTGGATATTTTGCTTTTGAGTTCGAGATATTTATTTTTGAACTGGTTATGGTGGTCATTAATTTTATTCAGGGTCTGTGCGACCTTATGGCCTAGATTTTTAAAATTAGCGGCATTTCTCTGTAGCTCAAGAGTTTCGATTAACATATTTTCAAAAGGTATTTTACTATCTAAGAATTCTTCATTAGCATTAAGGCAATTTATTTTTAAAAACATCGATTTTTGTGAAATATAGAAATAATTATATACAAAATAGAAACACATATATTTAATCACTATATTAAATTACATTCTCAAATCTAAGAGTAGCTAAAAATTCTTCATTAGCATTTAGACATTTTATTTTTAAAAACATTGATTTTTGTAAAATATAGAAATAATTATATACAAAGTAGAAACACATATCTTTTCACTATATTAAATCACATTCTCAAACTGACATAACTTTTATTTATGCAAAAACAATGGAGAAAACGATTTCAAACAAACTGCACAAAACTTACCAATGCTATATACAATCGGGTCTCAATCATTAGTAGAATTTTAGCAATTACAAATAGAAAGGTATTTTTCTCGCAATGTTGTAACCAAATAAATGTGTTAAATAATTATTCTAATACAAGTAAGAACACATGTAAAGTGTGTACAAATAAAATGAGATTAAGACAGATTGTTAAAAGCACTAAAAAAACATAAAATAGAAGTAAATCCAATCGTGTATTAACACATTTTTCAAAAGGTATTGTTTCATGAATCATTTCGTTACTATTTTAACAATTGAACAATTCGAAGTCACGTAGACCCATTGAAATTTAAGTTTAAAAAAAGACAAATATATTTAATTTAATATCAGAACAATAAATTTATAATTTAATATCAAAACTTTCTTTTTCGTATTTTACACTTTAATTAATTTTCAATTGTTAAGAGTCCCAAAGAAAGCGAACACCTTGAAATCTTTTGATCTTATGATCAGATTGAAAATCCGATCAAATGATCATTAGTTATTAAGAAAATATGTTTTCTTACAGTGCACTACATTAAACAACTACTTATGAAAAATTTGAGTAGTATTTAAAAAGATTAATTCGACTAATCCTTATAATTTGTATAGACCAAAATATGTGGATTAATTTTTTTATTAAATGAATCATTTAAAAGTTTACGTTCACCTAACATATCATCTCGTATTTCCCAGGAATTCCGTTATTGTCTGCAAAAGGAAATATAATGTCCTATTGAATTGTGTTCGTTTGATCCCATATACTGTACGAATTCAGCTAATATATACTGCTGTTTCTGAATCAATATTTTTCTGGTGTATCTTGAAGTACCGTCTGTTCATTGTGTGAGATAAGAGGTGAAATCGTAATTTGTTGATCCTGAAAAGGACCATTTTGCGATAAATCAGTAGGTGAGGCCATGAATCTCTGGTCCCACCCAGAATCGACCGATGCTAAACTATATTCCTCAATAGATACATAAAGAGAAAAAAAAACTTACTTAGTCAATTTTCAACTAACTAGCACAGATAAGATGCAAGAATACTTATCTTACACTCCACTCTACTAAAAAAAAACAAGATCAACAATGTACAGGAGACACAATACTATACTCCGGATCCTCCCACAGCTCGTCGGTCTAGAGACTGAGTAAAGTTCGAAGCTTCTTAAATACTGGCGAAGTTCCAAGGTTGCCGACCGTGTGTTTGTCATCCCGTTGATTCTTCTGGCGCCTACGCACCATGCCTGGCGCCACATCACTCCCCACCGGAGTTTCATAGTCGTCAGATTCTGAAACGAACTCTTCTACCATACCGAGTAACGTACTTCTTTGGGTCCGGTACCTTTTCTGGCAAAGGAGACTCGGTAGTTGTAGTTGAAGAAAGGTCAGACTGGCAAGGAGNAAGGAATACTATGCAATATTGTAGAACAGTTTACGATATTTCTTTATATGAACACAGACTTCTAAAAATAAGGCTGTAGATATCTTCTTAGATTTATACAGTTTAAGTTATTTATAATAGAGTATAATATAGTTATAGTTATATAGTATAATATAGTTACATATAATATAGTTAAATATAGTTTTATTCGGATCTACTATATTAATTTAGCAAGTTTTCACTTGAAATGTTTTTGCCTTAAGCGGTCTCGGAGACAAAACAGCGACGCTATTATTTTACGTTCAAGTAAGACAAGCATTGATGCATGTTCCAATTTAATTGAGATATTTCCTAGAATATATAATGCATATAAATAATATATAAATAAGTGTTTTAACCATATAATATTACACCCGTATAATATTATACCCACTTAATATATAAATAAGCATTTTAATCCTTAAATAAATTATATTTTTAAGATAAAATGTATTTACAAAAATTAATTTAAAATTGTTAATTTTTTTACATTGCAAAATTTTCTTGCATTTTAAACGCATTTTCAGAAGAACGCTGATCTTGAGAAAAAAATATTAATGCTTACATACATTGCATAAAAAATTACATTACATTATTCAATTGCAAATTTTGCTTGCAGATTTTGTATAATGTTCGCGATGTTTGAAACTAAGTTCTCAAGTCTAACTGCATATTTAGTATTTTTATCAAGGGTTAAGTATGCATATTTAGAATTTTTCCTTAAAAATTCGATTTCAAACAATGTATTTAGTTCATTTTCATTGTTTGTATGCCCCTTTTTTTACATTTTTTAAATATTTTAATTTAAAACACAGATAATCATCACATTATAGAACTAGAACTGAAATTATTTCGAAATTTATGTATTACTATTGTTTTCGCGACAAGAAAATTTTTTTTTAACTCAAATTTGCTTTTACTTTAATATTTTATAAATTGTTAAACTTTTCTTTAAATTTGCAGTTTTTGAACCCCTGCATATCAAACATGATCTTAAAATTTTAATTGAGCCTTCTTAAAAAGTTGTGATCTTAACCAGCCGGATACCTCTTCTAGTAAACACCATCAGCTTTTAACTTTCATTTAATGAATTTAATCTACTTTCGGAAAGTACTACTGAGCTACTTTTAGGAGACGAATTTTGTGGTTTCGATTTACATTATGTTAATCCTTAATGGTCAGTAAGTATTTCAAGATTAGGCATAATTTTATTAAATGATGATAATTACTCTCTTTAAGATCAGGAAGGGTTGATTTGTTTAAAGTGTCATTATACAAATTAGCTTTAAATTTGTGAATTTTTACAAATAAAATTTTTTGGTTCATTTTACAGTACAAAAAAAAAAAACTATCTAAATATAACTATCTACAAACACATATTTAATTACTCAGCATTGTGACCGAAAACCAGATTTAACACTTTTGTGGAAGGATTGGCCCATCAAGGGCTAGAAATAGTAAATTGGCTAATATAAACATAATTGATTGAGAAATATCTGCACATGTTTATCATAAGAATTATTAGTATTCTGAACAATTTCATATTTGCGCCAAAAAATCCTCCAATGTTTGTGACTATATATATGTGACGTGTGAATATATATAGTATATATATATAGAAAATAAATAAGATAATAGAGATAATAAATATATATATATATAATAAAAAATATAAAAAGTACTTCGTAGAATACCAAGGTAAGTTTTACCTCGCGAAAATAAAATAAAGCAGAATATAAAATATGAATATAAAATATGAAAGTAGAATATAAAATGGATGAATACAATGGAAGGGATATGAAAAAATGGAAGAAAAAAAAGATTTGATATTTTATGCTTAAGATAAATTAATAAAAAAGCTAGATTATCCATTTATCATATATATATATA
>NC_092213.1:15848833-15874564 GCF_043381705.1 Parasteatoda tepidariorum
TATATATATATATAGATAGATAGATAGATAGATAGATAGATAGATATTCAATATATACATTGCATATGCGAATACACGTGTAGAAACATTTCATCTTTTTTTTAAAATTTACTTTAATAAGAAAGCGCATTACGCCACAGACTGACAAAAAGTAGTTACTACAGTAGTTTTTGTTGCTTGCAGACTGTTACTTGAATTTGAAAAAAAAGATCAAACATAGACTAAAATAGCTGTCATGAATTTCAATCTACTAGCGGTTGCATGTGCATTCTCTATTAAAGTAGTGTATTTTAATAGTAACTGCTGTAACGAAGAAACTGCAGTAGTTCTGTTACTTGATTAGATTATAATCGATACGATAGAGCCTATATTAATAAAAATATGATAAGCCAGTTTCATAAAACGGAACATATATGATGAGGTAATAATCATCTGGCAGTGAGTAGGCTAAACAAAAATTACACATTTTATTTGGAAAAATTTCCGTGTCTGTTTCTGCAATTAAATAATGCCAAGTTTTGATGACCTCTAGGTAGTGTTCCTACAAGATCTGGTTTCCTTCTCGTAGATTATTTTGTTTCCTCGTAGTTCTTTTTTTCTCGTAGATCTATTTTCTCTTTATTTTTTTTCTCCTAATTTTCTGGGTACCATTTCCTAAAGTTAAACATTATTTATAACATCTGGAAAACAACCTGCTGAAAAATAATTAATGCAGGTATTTATTACGTTTGATTACATTTGATTAAAATTTGTAAGTTATCAATAAAATAATGCTACTCTAGAATAAAAATTTTCGATGATTAAATCTTTATCATTATAAATTTTAACACAAATGAGTAGCTAGTTTAACTTAGTAACTCAAATTAATATTTGTTTAGCATAGATGTTTTCTGAATGCTTTTAAAAAATTGTATTTTTATTTTATGTGTCTGAACTGAATAAAAGCCAGCTAAAGCACAGATTTTATTTATCTAAATTTCATGCTGAGAAAAATTTTTGAATGATAATTTTTAATTTCTATTAAGATTTCCTAAATTTTTGCGTACTTAAATTAGCTTTTAAAATTCGCCATAATAATTAGTGCTTGTTTCCAGTATGTCGTGAAAAAATAATCATAAAATACAAAAAATGCTAAAGTTTTTTAAGATATTTATTATTAGAGTATTATTAAACAAAGACGAATTATTTTAGAGATAGACAGTTACGAAAGAAAAAATAAAGTTTTAAGAAATAAAATTAACGAAATGTTTATGAGTCATACTAAAGTATAGATAAGAATAAAATGTTGTCACACTTGGTTACACTCGGTAGTTTGACTTACACTTACACTTGAACATATTTTGAGATCAAAAATTATAACAATTACTTTTTTCTGATAGTGCACACTAATATATACCATTAGTTTGAAATTCTAAATAGTGATAATTGACTCATAGAATAATTAGCACTAACCTTTTATTTTTGTCAGATGCCGCCAATCACAACAGTCTCCAAACCTAACAAACCAAAGCAACAATGTAACGTCCAGCGTAGAAGTATGCAAATTTTGAGTCGAAACTGAGTCCACGGAAAAAAATGTAAATTCCACATTGCATTCATATAATATTTCTACTAGCGAAACTTTTCCTTTTTTCTACACTTTCTCTTAGTTTTTTTTAATTCTTTTAATTAAATCTGAAATAATGCATTGTAGAATTATTTTCGCTTCAGATATTTAATAATGTTAAACAATACTTATATTTTTTTAAATTTCAAAATCAACAATAATTTTAAAATAGTGAAAACATTTAAATATTAGTACTTTTTTATTATGAATTACTAACTTTACTTTCTATTATGAATTTTTGAATCAGGAAATACAAATTTATAAAGATAATATTTGATTAAATAAAAAAATCAAATGAATTTTTTATATTAAAATTTCCACTGGAAGATATTAAAACGATAGAACATTGATTAAAATGCTTGTTCATTTAAAAATTTTAGATTTTCAGCTTTCTCTAATTACGGGTAATTTCCATTCTAATCTAGGATTTTACAGAACGTAGGCTCAGAACGTTGTATTACAATTACGTAATTGAATGAGCTAAATAATCATGTTTTACTTTAGATCCATGAAATGAAATATATATTCATTTCTTAGAAGTCACGAAAACTAAGCAGTGAATCATAAATTGTTCTGGATTTTCATTTAATCGAATAAGATAAAATCTGTGTAATCATCTCCGAGGAGTTCTTAATTTGATTCCATCCTTTATTTTTAAAAGCTTACTAGAATCACGCAATATTTGATCAGCATGTACATTTATTTGTGTCTGCTCCATTTCAATTATTATGCCCTGCTTTCTCTTATAGAGTAAATATATTTTCGTTCACATCTGTAAATTTTTACGAGCATTAATAAACACGGAATCATGCATAATTTTAATTTTAAAATCACTGGCTGTGACCGAATTAAAAAAATAGTTTGAAAATTTATCACAAATTAAAAAATGACAAAAACACATTTTAACTAACAAGACCTAATTTCTTCTTATAGTTTTATAAGAAAAGCAGAGCTCGTATGTTCGTTAAACAGTTTAAAAATTGGTAGTTATATTCTTAAAATGAAGTGGAAAATTTCTTATTAGCTTTCCATTAAAATTTAAAGATTAAACTTTAATGACTAAATACATTTATTTAGAAATATTTTACATTTGATATTTATTTATTATTAAAAAGTGCGACCCCCTCTTCACTCTACGCCTATGGTTAATGACCAACGTACACTACAAACCTGTGAATTTCTAACATAATATCCTGCCAAACATGCTGGGAAAAATCCCTGACCATAATGTGTACGTTTGGGTTTAGAGTCAGTTTCTTCGAAAAGAAAAATACTTTAAGCTGCTGACCTGGGGTTGATACCCTTAAAATTCCCCCAGAACAAACTCACTATTAGTGCAGCATTCAAGTGAAATCTGTAAATAAATAGCACCATTAATGATAGAAGCGTCAAACTTCACGTAAATCACACACATAAAACTTCAAGTTTGTGTGAGAAATCATCTCGCATTTAGCCTATAACAATAATAGCTGGGCAATATTATCCGCGCATTTAAATTTTCAGCTTTTATAAGTGGCGCATTTGTTTTTACTGTGATATTTGGAAATACGATTTCATTAAATAAATAAAAAATTTATTTGAAAGTGATGATGGATGTTTCGACGGCAAGCGAAAACTAAGATTTATAAAAATTTGAATCATTTATGTGCAGTACTGAAGAAGGAAATGCAGTGTCCAGAAATAGAATTATACAAATGCGTAGAATCGAAATATAAAACGTAGTTGTTGTTGACGTATAACTATTTAGTCAGAGGGCCTCGATTGTTCTTGTTTTAAAATGGTTCCATCTATGGCCAAGAATTCGACTTCTGCCACAGGCATATGTCACAAACGTTTATAGGGGGGACCCATTCATTCAACCACATATCGTTATTTTGACCTGAATCAGAGAACGATTGATATCCATTCTAGTGCCCCCAGAGATATTGATTTGTTGAGGGAACATGGACTAATTTGCGACTCGATAGATCTAACGTGCATTAGTCAACATTTACTACACGGAGAGCCTTTAGCCGGCGGGGTTCGAACCCACGAACTCTGGCGCTCTACCGACCAGACTTTCCCGGCTCATAAAACGTAGTGGTAAACTCAAAGATTTTAAAATGTTTTACATTTTTCCACCACCAGTTGATTTATTTAAAGATAGTACGAATTAGAGAAAAGTTCGATTATTTAATAAGTTAGTGACATTACTTTATGTTATTTTGTAAAAAAATTATATTTGTATAAAAATAGTGACCTCCAACCTCTCTAAACGTTAAAATGGTATTTTAAAAAAGGAATTTACTGCTAGACGTTTCAACAGTAGCCCTACACCTATGTGTACTTACTAGCCTAGGTTAATTTTTATTTCTTACTAACTCATTATATGTTAATTGAAAGAGAACAATTTAAATGTTACTAGTAAATTATGCAAAAAGCATATTTCATTCATAATATCTACAATTGTTAAATGTGATGAATAAGAAATATAAAATTGCAATTAAGGTAAAAATCAAGAAGTTGCTTTCACGCAGCAAGAACATTGTTTCATTTCTTTTATTTAAAAGTTTAATGCTTTGACATACGACTCTATAGAAAAATGTGACACAATTTTTTCGTTTTGTCAAAATTAGCAGAGAACTTTTTTTAGGTAAGTAAGAGAGGTATTTCATTTGTTTACGCAAACCCCGTTAAAACAAACCCTGTCAACAAAACGACACTGTCAACGAATAGATCTTGCCGACGAAAGGACTTTGTCGTCGAATCAACACTGATTCCGAAACGACTCTTTTGTCGAAATAACCCTGCAGAAGTAACAACTCAGTCGAAGAAAAAGCCTGTTGACGAAACGAAATTTTTTTATTAGCTTTCCATTAAAATTAAAAGACTAAACTTTCATGACTAAATACATTTCCTTAGAAATATAAAACATAGTTTTAGTTGACGTATGCTTGTTTAGATTGAGGGGTTCGATAGTTCTTGTTTTCCTGTGGCGCCATCTATGGCCAAGAATTCGACTTCTGCCACACCCATACGTCAAAAACGTTTATAGGGCGGACCCATTCATACATACATTCATTCATCCATAAATCGTAATTTTGACCTGGATTAGAAAACGATCTAATCCAGTACCCCCTGAGAAAATGATTTGTTACGGCAACATGGAGGACTTTGCGACTCGACAGATTTAACGTGCACCAGTCACCATTTTCTACATGGGGATTCTTCAGCCGGAGGGGTTCGAAGCCACGTACTCTGGAACATGGGCCCAGCCCCCTACCGACAAGGCTCCCCCGGCCCATAAAACATAGTGGTAAACTCAAAGATATTAAAATACATTTTATTTTACCAAGTTTCCCACCGTTATTTAATTTATTTAAGGTTAGTACGCATTCGAGAAAAGTTCATTTATTTTATAAATTAGTGACAACCTCTTTATGTTTTGTAAATAAAATATATTTGTATAAGAATAGTGACCTTCAACCGCTATAAACGTTAAAATGGTATTTTAAAAAATGAATTTCCTGCTAGACGTTTCAACAGTAGCCCTACACACATGTGTACTTAATTTTCTAGCGTAATTTTTAGTTCTTACTAACTCATTGTAAGTAAATTGAGAGAAAACAATTTAAATGTTAATAGTACAATATCTAAAAAGCATTTTCATTCATAATATACTATCTACAATTGTTATATATGATGAATAAGAATAGTAAAATTGCAATTGAAGTAACATTACGAAGTTGCAATCCCACAGCCAGAACATTGTTTAATTTTTTTTCATTTAAAAGTTCAATGTTTTGACATGCGATTTCATAGGAAAATGTGACACAGTTTTCTCCACTCGCCGAAATAAGCAGAGAACTTTTTTTAGGTAAGTAACAGAGGTATTTCATTTGTTTACTCAAACCCCATTAAAACAACCCTGTCAACGAAACGACACTGTCCTGAAATAGATCTTGGCTACGAAATGACTCTGTTTACGAATCAACAATGATATCGAAACGACCCTTTTGTCGACATAACCCTGTCGATGAAACAACCAAGTCGATGAAAAGACCTTTTGAATAAAATGGTCCTGAGGACGAAATGACCCTAGCTGATGTAACAGCTCAGTCGAAGAAATGGCCTGTCGACAAATCGATCCTCTCTAAAAAATAACCTAGTCGATGAAGAAGTGTCAAAGAAAGTAACAAAAATTAAATGGCTCGGAAGTGATCAGATTAAATTAATAGGAAGTCTATTGTCCTCGGTCTCATTTGAACCATTGCAGTTGTATTACAGCAGATTACAATGAGCAAGTCTGTATGCAGAAGGTTATAATAAGGAAATCGCCAGAAAGCGATCAGGTTAAATCTCTGGGAAAGCTGTCTTCCAAGCACCCTCTGATTTATTGGAATTCAAGAACTGAAGCAGATTGCAATTAGCAAGACTGTAAACAGAAGGTTACAATCTAGAAATTGCTGGGAAGAAATCAGATGAAATAATTTGAAATGTTATCTTCCCAGCGTCTTTTGAATCATTAGAGTTGACGTATTACAGCATATTACCTTGAGAAACCTTTTTTTGAAGAAGGTTACAATCAAGTTTGACTTTTTGATGTCTTAATGAATTCGTAAAATGACTTTTTGCAAAAAAAATGTTCAAATTATTTTCTTGTATCTGATCTATATGCAATTTAATCAATAATTAGTTTTGACTAAGTAAGCAAAAAATGAGATTTGTTTCCAGCGGTTACCGACGCAGGGAATTAATTTTATGTTATAAGCTTCTGATCACGATTTCTAAGATGAAAAAATTAAATACGTAAGTGTATTGTATTATCCGAAATTTTTATCTTAATTGAATGTTTACTTTACTCATTCCTTTTTTTTTTTAGAGGTACTAAAGAATTACAGAGATAACATATTTAATCTTACAAAATAACATAATAACATATNTATGTTTCTAATTAGGTTTTCTTTTCGAATCTCATATATATATTAATATATATATATATATATATATATAAACGGGTGGCCTCTGACTAAAAAGCATTAGGTACAGAGCAAAGGTTCAACTAGATAACATACAAAATGAAATTTCTTATTTTTATTCTCATATCAAGTTTATCATTTGTTTGGGTAAGTACTGTTAATACTTTATTTAGCATGTATTTCATTTCATCATACTTTTTATAACGAGAAAGAAAATGCATCGTTAAAAACGATAGAAAAATCACATTCAAATTTTTAATTGAATTATGTACTTAGATGCGTTGAGGGTAAAGTAGAAAAAGTTTGCAATTAATAATGAATTTAACTTAAAGCAGAAAGGGTAATTTTTGGGGAAAATGTATCAATTATTTGTAATTTTCACTGTCTGTATATATCACTAACTGGACAGCTCTTGCAAGATTATTTGTGAAATTTAATTATTTTTAAATACTGCATTGTAAGAACTGCTGTAATATCTCTTAAATTTTGACGTTGGAACACTAAAAAAATTTATGAATAAACAATTTACTTAAAATTAACCCTAAATCGAGCTTTCATAAACATTTTTTCGGGTGTAATTTAATTTAACACTAGTAATAGAAAAAGTTTATAATTAAACTTATGTGCATTCACACCTTACGGGAATTATTTTTGCTCCAGGAGACGCTAATGTAGGCGCTCTATCGATGCATCAAGAAATTCTTTACAATTGAAATATGAGCTGGCGTATATTTGCTGTTGTCTTAAACACTAGAATGTATCTACAAAACGAAAATTTACCGTTGAAGCATGAATGTAAGTTCTCGGTTGTGTACTGCGGTTATTTAATTTAATAACTTAATTTAAACTTCAATTTTTTACCGTTTTTAAAGTGTATTACATAATTTTATACGATATAATTTCTTTCTGTTCAGTTAAGTTTAGCTCGTATTCGATTTTAGAAGTAGATTTAATTTTAAGAATTAGTGTATATGCATCCAAGGAAAATGATTCCTTATATAATATCGTAAAAATAACTTTACTTATACCCTAATATGTATGGAATCTTGCTAGAATTAGAAATATAAGTGTTATGTAACATCAAATAATTTCATAATATATCTTTACTATCTGCTTCTGTTCTGTTAATTCCAGTTAGTATTAGAGTTTACAAATTGATTTTATTTAAAGAATTAGTGTATATGCCTTCAATACAAGAGATTACTTATATAATATCATAAAAATAACTTTATTTACTCTTATATGTATAAAATCTTACTAGAATTTGAAATTTTTGTGTTACTGAACATCAAATAATTTTATAATATATCATTTTTGTCCGCTTCTGTCCTGTGAAGTCTAGTTTGTATTCGCTTTTATAAATTGATTTTATTTAAAGAATTAGTGTATATGCCTCCGATACAAGTGGTTCCTTATATAATATCATAAAAATAACTTTATTTACTCTTATATGTATAAAATCTTACTAGAAAATGAAATTTTTGTGTTACTGAACATCAAATAATTTTATAATATATCATTTTCGTCCGCTTCTGTCCTGTTAAGTCTAGTTTCTATTCGCTTTTATAAATTGATTTTATTTAAAGAATTAGTGTATATGTCTCCAATACTAGTGATTCCTTATATAATATCGTAAAAATAACTTTAACTACTCTTATATGTATGGAATATTACTAGAATTAGAAATATTAGTGTTACTGGATATCAAACATTGTGTCGCCAAGTAGTGTAAAAGAACATTCTAAAAATAGAATATTAATAAATTCCAATGCTTCATTTCCTTTAAGAAGTTTCTTAAGATGAGTTTTCTTACATTTAAGAGAGGGAGCCACATTATTTGGTATTGTATCAGTAAAAATTAATTATATTTATTTAATGATCCCCGAATTAATACTTATCTTTCTAATTAAGTAACTTTCTTATTTAAACTTATCTTTCTTATCTCTCTTATTATATTTAGAGATGTTAACATTAATTATATAAAAACATATTTCATCTGAGGGCTAATGATAATGAATGCTTTGCAATTTACGCGATATTTCTCTTAATTTAGTAAACCAAAAACATCAACAAGGTTTTTCGAAAATAAGCTATTTTTTAGAAAATGGTATCGTGTTGTTTATAAGTTTCAAGTTTTAATATATCAAGTTTTAATATAGATAATATGGAAATAGGTGTCTTCTGGTCTTCAACAGGGTATAACATATGGCAAAACATATATGCCGGTATAACATATGGGTATAACATATGGCATGGGTATAACATAACATGCCAGGGTATAATATATGGCAAAACATATATGAACCGAAGAAAATCGCTTAATTGCGGCAAGAGTTTACCTTGAGCAATATCAATGTTTCAAGAGGTACTGATTGCAGTTAATCTTTATTTTGATGGGATGAACTACTAACATTTTTTTTCGCCTCATCTATCAACGTTACGCCATTGGCAAATTTTTTTTTATTAAACAAAAATAAACTATAACCGTTTTAGCTTTATTAACTTTGTTTGTATAGGTCTTTTAGTTTTGTGCATGATTTCTTGGTGTTTCTTTGCGCTAATTTATTGATGGTATATATACTTTTTTCTTCCCATAATGAGCCAGCTTATTATAAATAAAATTGCATATAAAATATTTTATTTAAGCCACCCTATACTTTTAATATATCAAAGTTGAAAGGTCACTAAAAGAATTTCGCGATAGCGAGTTTTCAAGATAACGAATTCATAGATAAATATGTTCTAAAGATAAGAAAAATACATTCAAAAATAGAACTTTAAAAAGTAAAGTCATAAAACGCGAATAATTACTAATAATTATGTACGTAACAATACTTGACTATAAATCTAAATACAGCAATGATAAGTTTATTTTTGAAAATAATTTAAAAAAATGTGCCTTAAATGGAAAAAAATTTTATAACAATGAACTAAAATTATGTTTTTCCACAAAAAAATGGTCTTTTACTTCGAAATATATTCAACACAACAAAGTTTTGAGAAAGAAATCTATGACATAGGAAATAAAATTAACTTTAGATGGATGTGTAATAACATAAAACGGTGTTATAGACATAGAAGTTTGCAATATCGAGAGTATACTGTGTGTATTAATTTATAATTTTTTTTTAATTCAAGATCGCCGATGCATTTCTAGACTGTTCAGCAAACAAAGACTGTATTGCTGGTCGTGAATGTTGCGTAGATGATCTTTATGGAAGTCCCCAAAACAATTCAGTCAGGACTTGCGAACCACTTGGAGGGGAAGGTAAATATTATTCTCTCTCAAATAGTTCTTGCTCATCTACGAAATTTTCAGCTCCAGTTCTTTTGAAATGCGCATGCGCCTGTGAAGAAATATCAAAAGAAGATTAGAGAATTTGCAAAAATTTGTAAGTTACAAACGCTAACGTTGTGAAATATCATTTTAACTTTCACAGCAGAATCAAAACACGATTTTGTTAAAGCTGTGGCATATCGCTGGTTCAAAACTAAAACGACACTTCTGCAACGTATTACGTTTGCAGAAGTGTCATTTTAGATTTGAACCAACGATATGTTTCAAGATGTTTTGTTATAGATGCAGTAGAACACAAATTTTGATGAATTTAGAGATAAAAGAATCTAAATTATTATTTAGATTCATGCCCGAAGATTGAAAAAAAAAATGTTTCTAACACCAGTCTAAACAGTAGAGAGATATTGTGAATACTTACGCATAAATTTCAAGAGTAATTTCAGTGTAATTCTATTTTTGATATAAATAAACCACGCTTATATTTTGATAACAGCAATTACATAATGACAATATATATTTTTTTTTGCCCAACCAAATTCATAACTCTCAGAAGTTAAAATAAATATCAATTTGGTTCTAATAATAATTATTCAAAAGCTGCAAGTATTGATGGACACTTTTGTACTAGAGTAAGGTTTCTTGCTTTAAAGAGATGGCTTATGTTCATTATAAATGTTGGCTTTGATTTTGTGGCTGGATCTAAAATTATATTCCACTACGTAACTGTTTTTAACTTACTGATTTTTGCAAGATCTTTTATTTTCACTTACATAAGTTTGATATTTAATTAAACGTATACATTAGTTTCTTAGATAATTGAGTTTCCTTTTTGCTATAAATAATTATTTTAGATGGTCTTGTATTTTAATGAAATTCCGTTATCTTAAATATATATCTAAGCATGAATTATACCCAACATGACGACCTGGGATCACGAGACATCTACCAAGATACCTATGGGGCTAGTCTGGCCACTTCCATTATTCTAGATATGGGGTATAATACATACGTTTTCATAGGGTTAACACTAGAAAGATTAAATAATGACTTAAATTGGATAATGTCATACAAATAAGAAATACTCAACAATTTCAGTTTTCGAAAAACAAGGCAAAAAAAATCGAGTAGGCCTTTGTCTCATACGGAAAACAAAATTAATTGTAAGGAGTTGTATTGTGTAAGGAGCTGTTGTTGACGCTGATCGTAATTTTTCCGTAATTTTGCTTTCTCTTTTATTGGGTGCAGAATATATGGATGGAAAAAAACATTCAATTAATGTTTTTTTAAGGTAATTAAAGAATGTAACTTCATAGAAAATGGTTTTCATAAAATAATTTTACTGCACAATTGCTCCCGTTTTTTGTTTGTAAAATGCTTCTTATTTATAGGTTCGGTTTGTTCAACTCGTAAACTCACAGTGGTAGATATCCCTTACTCTGGACATTGTCCTTGTGCTGAGGGATTATATTGCAAACCCTTTTTCTTGTTATCCGTAAGTACACATTTACTTTTAAAAGTAATTTTTGTATGTTTTTTTGCTTCAAAATATAAATTTCTTGTTCTATCCTTAAACATCTCTAAACTGGGTTCCAAGCATAAAAATTCAACTACATAATTTTTTGTATTATTATTAAGATGTCATGCTAGTATTAAAATGAATTGAATTTCCTTCAAGATTCAAAGAGGTAAATCTTTAACAAAGTGAATTTTTGTATNTGTGTATATCTAGATATCTTTATATATAAGAAGAGAGTGAATTGATAACACATAGCCAATCACAGAAGACTTCTGATTAGTAACCCACAAAACAGCCAATCAAAATTGAGAACGCATGTGTGTGTAAAGGAAATAATTTTTAATAATGCTGTCTGCAGAAATGTTACAACTAAACTTACCAGTTAAATTTTGTTGCAATTTTTATTTTGTATTGAATGTGTGAAATATATTGAACGGAGTTTACTTTGAAATACTTATATCTTTCATAAAAAATGTATCGCCGTGAATATCTTAGGAGATATCAACAGCGACATAGGGCTGAACATAATTTAGCAGTACAAAATTAACGGGAAAATAATCGCAGCACTATCAATACGCGACAGCGAAATACGCGGCGAAGAAACGTTGAAGAGTTAAGACGTTTAAATGAAAACGAATAATATGGAAAAGAAATTGATAAAAAATGTTGTATATAAAGAGGTTTTGTAAATAATTTTTAATTTTATCATTGTTTTTTCTTACTTTTAATTGTTTTTTACTTACTTTCAAAACATCGTGCAGCCAGAAAAATTTATTAACAGTTCATATTTGCTTGAGATATTTCTTAAATAATGCATAAAAGTGCAAATCATTTCTACCCAAAAAGATGTGAAAAGAAAAATCAATGAAAAATGTACATAGCTAGGTTTTGTGAATATTCAGAGATCTATTGTAAATAATTTTTAATTTTATTGCTTTCACCTTATTTACTTATAACAATTCAGACGAAAATGATTATTGATCATTGATAACATAATTATTTCATTTTACATTAGCTTTTTTATTAGTATTCAACATGACAAAAAAATTAAATTTTTCAATTTAATTTGTCGAATTTCAGTTACATATGTTTTTATTATATAATTTGCTTTTTATCTGATTGAAACTAAAATATTTTGTCAGTTGACAGTATTGTAGTTAATTGGGCAATTACTTGCAATGGGTTTTGCTTTTGAAAAATTACTCAGCATCAACTTATTAATATTACATGTTTTATGTTTTTGCCATTTTTTAAAGATTTTTTAGTAGGTTTTAATTGCTTTCAGTTTAAAATTTAAAATACTGGGAGGGGGGAGATGAAGCACCATATAAGGAGCGTCCGGTATCCTATAAGATCAACAATGATTTGAGTTAGTAGGGGTAAAAATGTACTCGAAGGTGCCCCATGGCGAAATTGGCGACCTATGTTTGGCGCCATTCCTGTTTGCGCGGAACACCGTGGTAACAGGAATTGCTGCCAAAATATAATGATATTTCAATAAAACATAGGAATTTTTAAACAAAACATCGGCCAAAACTTTATAAAATTGCAATGAACCCCATATGCGCAAAATTAATACACCCAAGAAAAAGCATTTTGAATCGAAACAAAAATTAATGGAGAAAGCACAGAAAGAAAAGGAAAAAAACCACTCACTTCTTCTTTAAGCTTGAATATCCTCAGATTTAGGTGCACCGAATTCTCTAATAGCAGTTAAATACTGTCTAAATTTATCATGAATAGAATCTGTGTACCTCCACCGCCACATAAATTCGGCGAAATACGAATCGAAAATGGCGTCTGTGGCACCGGACTGGCGATGACATTTTTTTCTAAAGACCCTTTTTATGACTGCCCACATACCTTCGATCTTATTGATCAGAAGCAAAAAGTAACCTTACCAGACTGTATCCAAAGTAGAACTAACGGACCTCTGAAATTTCATATACTGTTGAACATTTAAAAATAATGCTAAAATATAAACCAATCAGAATCACGATTGCGTCGGATACGGAGATTAATCTCTGGCTAATGTCCTATAGTAATGTATTAAAAAAGATTGCTTCCTCGCTTTATATAAGTTTGTAATATTGCTTGTATTAAAATTGCTTTATATAAGTTTATAGTGCTGATAATAAGGACCTCTGACGTTTTACAATCCTATCATATTCTCACTATGTGATGTTATACCGAAAAATTGCCGGCTAATCTCCAGGAAATCGACTTTAATTTTGCACGCACAGCGAACAATTATCGGGTGTTGGCGAGCGGTAACGATCAGGGGGCGGCGCCCTCTAGTATATATATATATATATATACAATAACAAGAAGAAAAGAGAAAAAACAAAAACGTTATTTGGATGACAGTATGTTTAACNTAATCCAAATAATATATATATATCCAAGAAAACACGAAGAAAGTTAAGAAAAACAATAAGTTTCATTTATTGCGCTTAAGCAGCAAGTAAGCAGAACTCATTAAATAAGTTCAAAATGAAGATAAAAGCAAGGAAAAATTATAGACATAAGAAAAACAGTTGGGGGGGGGAAATAATAATTAAAAATAACAAACAACTGATTACAAAAAAAAAAGAAAAAAAGGGATGAAATTTTATTTAAAAAACGGAAGAAAAAAAGATATAATCTTTTCATCAGCCCACACGCTTTCTGATATTGTATCAATATAGCCAAAGCAAAATATATTAATACAATAATGTGAGGAGCACTCACAAATGTTTTTTACAAAAATTGCAAAAAATAAAATAGAACACAATAAGTAAAGATAACACGTGAAAACAGAAAATAAAATAAAAGAAAAAGAAAAAGCAGTATAAAATATACACTTTAAAGCAGGTAGCGAAATCAGAAGTACTTACATGTTCGGGAAATTTTTCGAGAATGATTTAAAAATGTTTTCGCAACAAGATTGCCAGATTACAAAATATGAAAACAAAAGCGCAAATTGAGTGTAAATAGAGGGTTTTAAAGTGCCGTTCTTACTGCATTGCTGAAGTGATTTGTTATTCTATGCATTGATTTATTAGTTACCAAGGATGGGCCCGAAATGGATGTGCGCAAGGTAATATTATACTGGATAATTTATAAAAAAAACAAAAAAACAAAAAAACAATTTGACCATAAATATTTTTATGAAATAGATGTTTATTTAAGAAAAAATATTAAATAGAAAAGAGAAACATAAATTGCCTGTTTTACAAATAATTATAGCCACGGATTTGCCCGAAATGGATTTGCACATGGAAAAATTATATAAATTATCAAGGAAAAAATTTTTAATAGATAATTTTAACACGGATTTACCCGAAATGGATTTGCACATGGAAAAATTAATAAAGAAATATTTAGTAAATAATTTTACCCACGGATTTGCCCGAAATGGATTTGCACATGGATAATTATAAAAAAGAGTGCTTATGAAAAAAAAAATTTTACTAAAAATTTCTTTATTAATTTATAAAATTTTTCCATGTGCATATCCGTGGCTGAAATTATTAAAACATTTTTTTTTCTTTGTTAATTTTTATAATCATCCATGTGCAAATCCATTTCGGACAAATCCGTGGCCATAATTATTTGTAAAACAGGCAATTTATGTTTCTCTTTTCTCTTTTATATATTTTTTTTAAATAAACATCTTTTTCCTAAAACTATTTATTGTCAAATTGTTTTTTTTTTTTAATTATCCAGTATAGTATTACCTTGCGCACATCCATTTCGGGCCCATCCTTGGTAACTAACAAATCAGTGCACAGAATAACAAATCACTTCAGCAATGCAGTAAGAACGGCACTTTAAAACCTTCTATTTACACTCAATTTGCGCTTTTGTTTTCATATTTTGTAATCTGGCAATCTTGTTGCGAAAACATTTTTAAATCGTTCTTGAAAATTTCCCGAACATGTAAGTACTTCTGATTTCGGTACCTGCTTTATAGTGTATATTTTATACTGTTTTTTCTTTTATTTTATTTTCCGTTTTCACGTGTTATCTTTACTTATTGTGTTCTATTTTATTTTCAGTAATTTTGGTAAAAAATTTTTTTGAGTGATCCTCACACTATTGTATTAATATATTTTGCTTTGGCTATATTGATACAATATCAGAAAGCACTTTTTTTTGCGTATATAATCGTGTGGGCTGATGAAAAGACTATATCTTTTTTTCTTTCGGTTTTAAATAAAATTTCATCCCTTTTTTTTTTTTTTGTAATCAGTTGTTTGTTATTTTTAATTATTATTTCTGTCCCCTTAACTGTTTTTCTTACGTCTATAATTTTTCCTTGTTTTAATCTTCATTTTGTACTTAACTAATGAGTTCTGTTTACTTGCAGCTTATGCGCAATAAATGAAACTTATTGTTTTTCTTAACTTATGTATTTACATAAAGATAAATANCAATAAAACACAAAGAAAGTTAAAAAAAACAATAAGTTTCATTTATATATATATATATATATATATTCTTACCACTATTTAATCACAAAGGTTAGAATCAGTTTCATTTTCGAAATTTGAGAGACTTTCGATTTAATTTTTATGAAGTTAGATGTAGTAACGAGTATCAAGTTTCAAAAAAATAGTTATACGTCATAAAATGGTAAATAGCATTTTACCGTTTCGTGCATTCTTCTCACGAGAAAAAAAATCACGGGTTTTATTTATTAAAAATTAAATATAGTCCAAATGATATCTGTATAAAATTAATGAGAATTGCCTTGATGTGTTCTGAACCGTAAGGTAAGTCTTTTATTACTTGCTTGCACGCAAGCTTAAAGACTCATCATTACAATTGAAGAAATCGCAACAGCATGAGAACACAAAGCAAATCATTAAACTTATAAAAGATATACTAACATTTACATTTAAGTTATTTATTTGTACATTCTTCAATAGTATTTTAGAATAATACTTAACTCTCTTTCGTTCGTAATATTATCCTCTGTTGTTATTTCGATTTGGTTGTTGATTATCATTTTTTAAAAAAAAGTGAGAAAACAAAAGCGTGCATGATATTATGAAAGGATTGCTCTTTATTATGTATAATTTTTGTTCACGATAATAGTTTTTTTTTCTATATTTATAACACATTTTCGTAGTCTTCTATTAGTTAAAAAACATTTAGTTAAAAGCTTCTTTTAGTTAATATTGCATGTTATGCATGTAAATATGCATTTTAATCAAGATTGTCTTAAAATTAAGTAAGAAAGCAAATAATTAGATTTTTAACTCTTTAATTCCTAATTTACTGTACAAAATTAAAGGGAGCTTTTTTTCAGTCACTCCATGTCTTCAATCACGCAATATCTTTAAAGAATGAAATTTTAAACATTTTATTGAGTTAAAATAAAATAAAATAATATTATGACTGCCGTACACTACATTAATTCAATTAATAAATCCAAAAGAAGCAATGAAATAATCAATCTAACCTGTTGTTAAGCTGTACTCCGTTGCGTGGAGCTTAAATATCTTGGTCGAGTTGTACCGTTATACCATGCATTGAAAAAGACGCGTTGCCCTTTTTTTATGCTCTAACATTAAAATGGAAACAATATATATCTCTGTGGTAAAAACTAAATAAATATTTACACTTTATAAGTGTATAAAAATACAATTTTGATTTACATTGTATGTTTCTTATAGGATAACGGAGCTTGCGATTCATCATTGGAAAAGTAACATCTGCCTCAGTGAATTTTAAATAAAGAAGAGTTAAGGCATTTCACAAATTAGGCTTTTGTAATCACACAAAAATAATGCATTTTTCAACCTTATATATTAGAAGTTTGTCAAAACAATCGGACAAGAAGATTAGAGCTGCTTGCCAAAATATCGAAAACAATAAATATTCTTGATCAGTTAGTAAAGATGAATCTTATTTGATATTTTATAAGTTAAGTTATGTTTGTCAATTTACTCCGACAAGAAGAACTCACATTTCACCAGTACACAGTACACACAGGCAGTCATCTTTTCAACTTCCCTTAAGAAAATTTGCCGTAGATTTTCTATAAAAATATCATAGGATATTCCGTAGGATATACAAATGTTTGCCATCAAACTATGGTGTCCATAAATTTTTCCCTTGGCTATATTCCATACAACATTTCTTCACAGCGCTATGGAATTTTATCATACTATTACATATTGGTAAATTTATACATAAGCAAGGGTCATTAAATTAGAGTAAGTTTTTTTCCTTTGGAAGTTTTTTCATGAGAATGATAATAATAAGATAAATTAAGGGGAGAGATTAAGTAATTTAACATATGAAAAATGACAATAATTGAGTAAGAAAGCAGAAGACAATATACACGGATGATTAAGATCTTTACAACAAAAATTAATTAGAAAACAAATAAAATAAGGGTATTTTGAGAAATTATAAAAAAAGCAGAATGGACATACAGATTTGTAGTTTTACTATTGTACATTAATCTAAAATTAATCCCAACATCAAAGAATCCGCTCGATATCAAAGAAGGAAATGAAACATAATTCTTGATATTAGTGAAATTCACACAACGTATTATAGCCACGAGAGCTAATTCATTTCTAGGGGCTTTTAAAATAGTTTTAATCCAAAATCAAGTTTCTTATAAAATAGACTAAGCTCAAAAATGTAGAAAAACTCTGTCGAAACTAAAATGATATTGATTAATTTCAGGAAGTTTTAAAATCGATTTTAGTTAAAAGAAATAAAAAAGTAAGTCTCTTTTTCCGAATTATGCTCTTTCGAAGTATAGAAGTAAATGTTTGAAATACGTATACGGTAAAAGTGTATGGCAACATTTTGCCATAGGTCAAATCACATTGGAATAGCCTTTGGTATTTCCTCACCTATGAAACTTTTGCTCTAATATTATGGTATACGATCGCAAACAAATTTCGGCTAACATAGGCTAATGGTATGCTTCCATAGGAATGCTATACAAATTTCTGTTGTAACCATAGGCGTAGGGTAAATTGTAAACGATGTCATAGGTAACCATAAGCGTATGGTGTCATATAAATGCGATAGTAGTTTTTATAGTTATCATAAACTTAAGATTCCTTGCCATATAAATTTCGATGGTTACTGCAGGTTACCATAGGTGTATCTGGAACAAATTTTTCTAAGGTATGTATTGTAATTTTCTTGAATTTACACAATTATAAACTTACAATAATGATTGTTAAAATTATTATACGTTTAAAACATTCAAACAAGAATTTAATTAAATAGTATAAATGTACAACGATTATTCGTCAAATTTACGGAAGTCCGAAAAGCTCAACCTTCTTTACTCACAAGTTGTCACCCATGAAGGGAGATCAGATTGCTTTAAAACTTGTTCAATTATTTATGGTAATAATTAACTACAACTTTTATAGTGTACATGAAAACAAGATTTGGTATTGACTTCAAATACAATAATCATTCACACAATTTTACAGGTAGGTAGGTACTTCGCACTTCGCGTCGCACTAGAGTTGCCCAATAAGCTATTGGCGACTGTTTGGGAAACATCCCTGATGATTATCCGAAGACATGCCATAGTAATTTTGATCCTCTGCAGAGAAGACGGCTCCCCTGCTTTGGCAGTGCGACGACCTGTGCGAGATTTGGTCACTTTGCGGTTGAACAGTTTAACAGTTTAACGAGAAATATACCGCATACCCGCGGTCCCTACACAGGCTGATCGAAGTGGTCTCCCACCCTCTAACTGACTGCAGCCAGTGAAGCTTGACTTCGGTGTTCTACTGGGAACTGTGTCTTTACGATGAGTTCACTGCGGGACTACAATTTAATAGAGAATTTCAATGTAAAATTTGAAAATATAAAATAATACGAAATTTACTATGTTGGGCAAAACCCTCTACCAGCGTAATTTAATAAGCATAATTAAAACTAAAATAATGTATATTTTTAATGATAAAACTGCTTTTATAAGCTTACTTTTTTTTAAAAAAGCTTACGATTCTGAAACTACATTCAATAGTTTTTCTGCTTAATTTGATTTTATAATAAATTTTACATGAAAATAAATTTTGCATAAAAATGCAGTTATTATTATTAATTTATTATTTAGTTCCTGGGAAAATTTACCAATAATTTCTTTGTTTTATTCCATTTTTATATATTAATTTAGGGAGATTGAAAACTCCTTGAAGGTTAATTTGTTTTCACTGTTAACTGCTTTAAAAGGAAATTTTGCATAATAGACTCTAAATTCAGATACCAAAACCCACCAAAAAATCATAAGCGTACATCACATGTAACAAGCTTCAAAACAGGATAGAATAATTTAGTCTTAAGCATAAATAATCATCGAAATTAATTATAATGAAAGACATTTTTTAATAAATAATTCAGAAGAAAAATTCAGCAAAAATATTAAGGAAAAAAACTAAAATAACTTAAAGCATATAAAATTTATATATCAAGCCCCAGAATATCATTGGAAAATTTATTCTTAATTACAGTAAATCAATAAAATTTAGTAACTGCATGGCATTAATGCTGTTTTTAAGTGAGCGAAAAATGGTAAACTTATTTACGCTGTCTGAAAAAAGTTACAGCATTGATTAGAACTTTTTTTACTCTTGCAGATTCTTAGAGTTAATGGGAAAAATAGTTTCAATATAAATGGAAAAAAGTTATATAGATTCAAAACTACTTACACGATATCTTATATGGGTAAGAAAAAAGCGAGTTATTAGTTTAATGAAACCCTTAAACACTGTCATTAAGAAGTTTAAAGGTTTGCTAAATCTATAAATTGTGTTAAACGATTTTTGATTTGTTTGTGTGTAATATTAATAATGCACAAAACATATGCCAATACATTAAAAAAAAATTTATAATTAATAAATAATAAAAATTCCAATTTTCGAGAAACAAGAAATACAGTTTATGGCCAAATTATTAGACGCACTTTAAAATTCTACGTAAAATCTTAATTATCAGGTGAGATCAGATAGCTTTAATGTTTTTACGAGACTGAAACCGGTTTGCACTTGCTTACGTTCGTGTATCAATTGGTAAAATTAGACGATATATAATATAAATTCGAAGATTGGATAAATGAGACGATGTATTATATAAATATAGAATATTTATTATATCAGGTATTATATTAGTACATTATAATAATTAGACCAAATTATTTCACGCACTGTAGTGTTTTAATAATTACTTGTTTTACACGAGTTTATATGCAATACTTTTATATTTAAACAAACATGTAATGGGTTTTAAGTCAAGAGATTTCTTACAAACTTCTTATTTGCATTTATTTTTAACGTATTGCATTACAATGTTGACCAATTGATACACGAACGTAAATAAGTGTAAACCGGTTTCAGCCGAGTAAAAACTATAAGGCTGTGTAGTATTACCCGATAATTAAGACTTTACATAAAATCTTATAGTATGTCTACTAATTTGTACAGAGCCAGTATGTAAAAATGAGAAATTAAAAAAGAGCCCCAATACGTATAAAACTTAAGAAATATTTAATTTTTTTTCTTTTTATTTTATTTGTAAGTAATCTAAAAAGTTTTATATTTGTGAAAAACGTTTTGAAAGAAACGTAAAACTTATAGCCTTTTACAGTGTAATCATGTGAAAGATTTCCACATCAATTAATTCGAGATTCCTACACTTTCAAGCATGTTTTTTTTCCTATTTAGAAAGAAATGCTTCCGTTATAAAAAAAGAAAAAAAGAAATCACATTGGCAAAACATTTGATAAGCTTTTAAACAACCATCAATGCAAACATAGAAACATAGATTTAAAAGATGAATGATACAGACATATTTAAAACGAAAAACAAGGGGTTAATATACGGTATTTCGATTAAAGTTTTTGGTGCGACAGCAATTTAATGTCTGTTTAATACTTTGGCAGAGCAAACAAAAAAAGTATTTCTAACTGTATTTAAATAGTATTTCTAACAAACTAAAGTTGTCAAGGAAAAAAATAGCATTAAGAATTAGAAATTTATATTATTTTTGTTTTCATTTCTATCTACAGTTTCTAACAGATAGTTAAAATTCAAACCATAGTTAAAAATCAAACACCATTTAAGGACTTAGAGCACTTTATTAGTGAATTTGAAGAAAAAGATAAATTAACTTCGAAAATTGTCGTTTCTTTTACTAATAATATTGAATTTCAACAACTTTTGCTAATTGGCTGCATCTTCAAACCTAGCGCCGAGATTCGTCACGTACTTTCTTAAACTTTTTATTCTAAAATCCCAGTAAAAAGAACCCGGTAGCAGTCCGTCACTCCTATTAAGAGTAAAGTTTGTGGTAATGAACATACATTAAATATACAGTTTTTTGAAACCTTTTAAGTCTACTTTTGCTAGAAAAAAAAACATGAACCCCAAAACTATACTATTTTATAGCAATTTGTAACTAGCAAAGAAATACTATACTTTTTTGCGTTAAGCAGCTTTACGGTGTTGCCATCTATGCTTGAATGCGAGTATCGTATTATAGTAATCCACAGTCACAAATCGGGAAGTGCTGGACATTGAAAAGTCTTTCTGCATTGAATGGAATGAGAAAATATTTTGGTTTCACTGCTGAGCCTCAAATCCCCATTCTGTTGACAAAAAGCCCTTTCGGATCGTGAGCAATAAAATTCTGGTTCTTTAACCGTATTAGGTGAAAGCAGTTGCAGTTAATAAACAATTTTCTCACAGGTAACAGCTAAAATACCATTTACTGTTATTTTACTGTTTTGTTTGAATATGGCAAAATAACAACTAAATAAATTGTTATTTAACAATTTTTTCATAGAAATTTCATAGAGTGTAAGCAATAGTATTTTTTATTATTTTGATGATAGTTTATCATAATTTAAGAATTTTGCATTGCTACATCTAAACAATTATTGCACACCTTTCAATGCATAATTTGGTATCTATTGTCTTATAAAATATTATTGTATACTTATGTGGTATTTGCTGTTTTTCTTGAATAAAGGTTTTTTCTTTCTTCGAATTGATTTTTACGCGTTTCTTTTATTATTGTTGAAACCTAATACACTGTAAAACATTTTAGTGTAACTCAACACCAAATAGAGCAGCAACTACTCGACACCAAAGCGTAGGGAAACACCTTGCATAGTGTTTGGATCTAGGGTTTTGACTGCACCAAACGTTTCCTTCACACTAAATTTTTGTTATTCAATAACACTAAAATTAATAGTTACAGTAAGGACAGATACGCTTACAAATCAGTATAGTTAATTTTTACAACACTATATAAAGCAAGAATTGTTAATTTTAATTAATCAAAAAAGTTCTTTTACACTACGTGGTGCAAAACAGCTCCCACGATTTTTATTATTCAGTAACAATATAAGGTTTAATTTAAAGTTTGGGTGATACTATAGTTATATTGTTTTTACGCATCCTCCATAATATAATATTTTAGCACATGTACTATATTTTATTGTTTCTGCCTATGCGACTTATTACTACATTTTTGTTCATGCAACATATTGTAATGTTTTTTGCACATGCAACTTATTTTATTATTTTAGCAAGCATTAAAGACTTAACTAAAATTATTCTGAACATAACTCCTGTTATCATAGCGGTAACTAAATGTTCTAAAAAAAATTTAATATTTTTTGGAACATTTACATTACATGACATTACATTTACATTATAAGATTTTTGTGAGACTTTCCATGCAGCAATATTCAGATAAGTGCATGTGATTGTATGCAATCTTTTCCCAGTAAAAATATATTACAAAGAAGAAGGCAAGTAAGACATTAATGAAACAAAAAAACATTAAAATACATGACCTAAATCACAATATTAAAAATAACTCAAAAATTAAGAAAACTACTGTATTTCTCTATTTCTTACCTATAGATATGTAAACATCAATGGTTACGCTGCATGTACCTCGTAGTAAGGACTATACTAGCAAAAATTTCCAAAAACAAATGAAACAATGTTTGTTCGTAGAAAGAGAACATAGTTTTATGAATGAAAGTTATGGGAGTAGAAAGAAGTATTTTTCAAACGGTTTGCTTGAGATGATAGAAAATATTGCAGAGGAATATGGAAGTCAAGCTGATTGCTGCCGGACATATTTTTTTTTTCGAAAGTTTTTGAAGTATTGGAATTCCTGAAATGGAATGAATGAATCCTGGAAATTCTCTTTACAGTGCACTTGAATGAGTACTATACATTATTATGGAATAGTTTCCGATGTTTCTTTATCTAAACACAAACTTCTAAAAATAAGAAAGTAAATATCTGCTTATTTAATCTATATAGTTTCAATTGTTTGCAGTATAATATTTTTTTACTGATTTTATATAATAATTTAGCAAGTTTTCACGTGAAATTGTTTTGCCCTAAGTGGTCTCGGAGTACAATCATCAAAATTTCAAATATTAGTTTATTATTTGAACAACGACGTGATTATTTTACTTTCGAGCAATGTAACTCATTAAGATGCGCATTCTAATTTAATTGAGATATTACCCAGAATACATAATACATGTAAATAATATGTAAGTAAGCATTTCAACTCTATAATATTTTACTCCTTTAGCATATAAGTATTTCAACCCTTAATTAAATTATAATATATAAACAAGTATTTTAACCCTTGAATGAATTATATTTTTTAAATAAATGAAATTCATTTTCAGAAAAAATTTTTTAATTTATAATTTTTTTTTAGAATTTTCTTACATGACAGAATTTCCCGAAATTTTGAGACAGCACTGATTTTGAGAAAAAAATTTTACGCTAACATATAAGTAATGCATAAAAAAATATACGTAACATGTACGTAATACAAAACATACGTAATACATAATACAAAAGATTTTTTTTTAAATTTTAATATTACAATAAACTTATATATTGCAAATTGTTCTGGAGCTAGTTGTTAGCGTGAGATAAAATGTTTTTAGCTTTCAAGCTCTTAATTTGCCCTTATTTGGAAAAATATTTTATAATTTTTTAAACTTTACTATAAAATAGCAATTTTAGGACACTCGCTTACCAAATCTGAAATTAAAATTTTAATTAAACATTTCTTTATAAAAATATAATTATGTAGATACCAGTCGTGTTACTTAAAATGACAATATGAGGAAGCTATAGCTTGGTAAAAATAAATATTATTTACATATATTTAAAAATTAATACCGATGCTGCTTTGCCTAAGCACATAAAAAAATTGCAAAAAATCAGAATTGTTCATTAAATGTTAATTAAAGTTAATGATTTTTTATCTGGATGGTAAAATCTTACTGAAATTGAGATTTTTTTAAAAAGTTAAATAACATTGCTGCGAAGTACGCCAGGTCTAAAGGTCCTAAAAATTTATGGTCCTGAAAAATTACAAATTTATGGATTTTTTTCGCGAAATTTACTAATTAGCGACAAAATTGAATTATATTTATGATATTAATTAATAATATTTCGTATTATAGATTATATCTATTCTTTTGACGCAAGGTGTTTTTTGCTATTTATTTACTAATTTACTAATATAAACTAAATAACTTAAATTTCGTATTTAAAAACAATTCAAACATTTTCAGGAGAATGAATTTGTTTCTTAAATTTTCTAATGTAACATCAATATAATTCCCTCTAGAATTATCCGACAAAAGTTAAATTGCTAATAATGATACATTCTGTTTAACTTACAAGTTATTTTTTGGAAGGAGCACTTAAGTCAGTAACAGGATTTTTTAAAGTAAACTTTCGGCTTTCCGGCAAGAAATGTTTTTATTGTGCTAATTTACATTTACGAAATTTAACTTTATAATTCAATAAAACGATATTTTATTGAATTAAGTCAATAAAACGATACTTTTTGTAAATTGATTTCAAGATTAAAGAGAAATATTGATTTTCATGTACTAGAAAAAGAGTCTGGCAAATTTCTATAAATCGAATATGTTACTCTTTTATCAAAGAAACTATGCTTTTTGTCAATCTATGCTCAAAATGAATAATCTATACAAGTGCCTGGATAATTTCTTTAAATTGCAATTTGATATTTTTTTCATTTGAGATATTGAGTAATATTTTTATCTATCAATGTCATTCAATGCTACGGATGTAAAAACATCCGAAAAAGAAAAATAAATAAAACTAAGAGCCTTGCTAAACTGTTCTTTGATGTTTAAAAATATAAATTGTAACATTGGAGTAACATTTTTATTCATTTCATAACAATGTTAGAAATTACTTTATATCGTTTTATTGCTTTCAAGATTTCAAAATGCTATCTATTCTGGATTAGGCATTTTCATTAAATGTGATTTAACACTATTCGTATCATAATTAAC
>NC_092213.1:15875064-15889569 GCF_043381705.1 Parasteatoda tepidariorum
AAAATATTATTGTTATTATGGATTTCCTAATTAAGAAGAAATTAGTGAATGAGATGTTTAAAATTGATGCCAAGAAGTGTGGAATTCGACGGTACTTCGAACTCTTTGAACAGAAAGCGAAGAGATTTAGTGTGAATTTCGATTCGATTCGTGTGCTTTACAGCTTATTCCTGCTGAAAGACCAGAAATTTAATCTCATTGCCAATTTTCAGTATGATTCACAAGATATTCCGTGTAATAACGATCGCCAGAAGGAACATTTTAATGAGAAATGGTATTCGCCAAGTATTGTGAAGAAATTTAGATCTGAAAGTGAATGTCTCTATTGTAGTGAAATAGGACATTTTAAGAAATACTGTAGACATCGAAATTTGGATTACAGAAAAGAGAATTACGATAGAGGTTTGAAGTTTATTAATCCTCATTCCGATTATAATCCAATTGTTGTAATTAAGTGGAAGCACGAAAGTAATTCTTATTTTAATAATATTTATAAAACAAATGCATGTTTAATGATTGGGACAAAAATGCAGAATTTCACGTTTTTTAAAATACAATAAAAAAAAATTCTGAAACAAGCTTTCCAAAAAAATTGCAGAAGGCTTTTCATATATTCTGAGCTCAAATAAAATCATCGATTAAATAATATTAAGTACAGTTAGTTCTAAAAAAATTGAAAGCTAATGTTCCCAAAATGGGAATGATGGCGCCTAACGGGTTAATATGCTTCGCCAATATCTAGATTTTAAAAAAATTCATATCAATGGAAAGAAATCTTTCATTTTACACTTGTTAAGTCATTTGATTAAACATATTTCATGTTATAAAATATCCAAGTTGTCAAAATCTACATCTATCATTTTAAAATATTCTATGTAATTCTATTTTGCCTCTGAAATCAGAGGTTCATGGTGCCTTTCATTTTTAAAGGCACGTTGTGCCCTTAAAATTCAGAGGCACAAACGATCCAAATGTGCCTCTGAAATCAGAGGTACGTTGTGCCTTTCATATTTAAAGGTACGTTGTGCCCTTAAAATTAATTCCTAGATTGTAACCTTCTGTATACAGTCTTGCTAATTTCAATCTGCTACGGCTGGAAACAAATCACCTTTGCATTCTTACTCACTTAAAATAAACGAGTGAAAATAACTCAACTTGAGTGCTATTTAGCCCTTTCATCTAGAAAAAAGCGGCCTTCTCATCTTGAGTTAAAATCACTCAAGTGAAAGAGTTATTGGAAATAGCTCAAGTATGAGTGAAAAAAATTTCGCTCAAACTTGAGTTATTTTCACTCGAGTTTGTGTGATTATATGTATCACTTGATTGGGTCCTTTTAACTTGAATTTTTGTGAATTTCAATCATTTTTTATTCATAATTAGCATCATTTAAGTGAATATATTTTAATCATACTGTGGGGGAAGACCATTTAGACAATGCCAACCTTCATCTATCAAAAGGTAAATCGTGATTGAATCAAGTTAGCATGTCTTATATACCAGTGAATTGATGTTTTTTCGTAGTGGTAGTTACGCCACAATACTCCCCTACCAGAATTTTATCAGGGATAGAATTCGATGAACGGATATCACTTGTGAAATACTCGGAGAGTGAGTCATCGGGTTTTTTGTTTGAATGCTTAAAGTGAGAGGTGTATTAAGCATACGGTCGTAGTTGTTTGAGTGCTGAAAGTCGCAGTCTCAAGTCAACTGTTCAATGTGATCTATCTATCAAATCACGTACGTAAATCACCAATATGGGGGGAGACCATTTAGACAATGCCAATTTTTATCTATCCAGAGGTACCTCGTGAATGAATCAAATTAGCATAACTTATATACTAGTGAATTGATGTTTATTTTTCGTAGTGGTAGATACGCCACAATAATATCATTATTTATTCTGTTGACTTGAATTTCATTTACATCACATTTGAACTAAATTGATCTTTTTCCTACTATTCGCTGAATCTTTAAATGTTTATCATAAATAAGTTGAAAAGAAAAATATTTTTAGTATGTGTGATAGAAATAATTTATCAGCATTCATTTCTTTTAAATTTCATTCATGGTTTGTTCGGTAATTAATAAGTTTCTTTTATATTTTAAAACTAAACAGTGATAGTTGNGGATATAAATTCAAGGAGAAACAAGAAAAAGACCTGATCACAGAACATAACAATTTAATTTAGATTTATTATCGTTTGCTTTTTAAAATAAAACGATAGAAATTCCAGCTTATAGCTCGCACACAATTAAATAATAAATAAATCACTCAAGTTTGAGCTAAAAGCACTCAAATATTGCTTAAATAAATAGTACTCAAGTTTGAGTAAACGCAAAGCAAGAGTTTCGCTCAAATAAGAGTGTATTTCACTCAAATTGAGTAAAAATAAATTAACTCTTTTTTGAGTAGGGGAAATCACTCTTTCATTTTAAGAGAGTAGTCAAAACTAATCGTTGATAAAACTGCATGTAGATGAGTTAAAAGAAAATAATTAGAATATATTTTGTTACAAAAAATTACTATACGAATTCATTAAAACAGTCAAACTTGATTGTAACCTTCTGTAAAAAAGGTTGCTCACGGTAATATGCTGTAATACATCAACTCTAATGATTCGAAAGACTCTGAGAAGATAACATTTCTAACTATTTAATCTGATTTCTTCCTAGAAATTTCTAGATTGTAACCTTCTGTTTACAGTCTTGCTAATTGCAATCTGCTACAATACTTCAATTCTAATGAATTAGAGAGTGCTAGGAGGACAACTTTCCCAAAAGTTTAACCTGATCGCTTTCTAGCGATTTCCTTATTATAACCTTCTGCGTACAGACTTGATCATTGTAATCTGCTGTAATACAACTCCAATGACTCAAATGAGACTATGGACGATAAACGTACTACCAATTTAACCTGATCACTTTCGAGCTATTTAATTTTTGTTATTTTCTGTATGGGTCTAGTTCATTTCATCGACAAGCATTACAACGATAGACAGCTTTATCGACACTACTTCATCAACTATTCTTCATAACTTCATCAACATTCATTCTAGGTTATTTCTTAGAGAGGGTCGTTTCGTCGACAGGCTTTTTCCTCGACAGGCCTTTTCCTCGACTTGGTTGTTTCATCGACAGGGTTATTTTGACAAAAGGGTCGTTTCGGAGTCAGTGTTGATTCGTCGACAAGGACATTTCGTCGGCAAGATCTTCTCGTTGCCAGGGTTGTTTTAACGGGGTTTGCGTAAACAAATGAAATACTTCTGATACTTACCTAACAAAAGTTCTCTGCAAATTTTGGCAAGGGGAAAAAATGTGTCACATTTTCTTATGTAGTCGCATGTCAAAACATTAAATTTTTAAGGGGTCCCAGTATCCAAAAAATGACCAAAATATTGAAATTTTTTGTTACTTATGATAAAACTTCAAACTATTTAAAATGCACTGAAAAAAAATCATCTCTCTATCAACATTTTTAAACAAGTTATGGATGATTTTTGATAGTCCTAATACCGAAACTTGCTACGAGGATTGCTATTTATATTTCTGGCCTTGGCAACAGTAAGTGTTGCTAGGCGACCGCAGACGATTTTAATCGAAAGTTTGATATTTTTAAACATAAATTCAGCAGACGATTTACCATTATAGCTTCATTTGTGTTGTTGGCAGTAAAAAAGTTCTTCTCTTTCAAAAAAGGGAATTGAATCGTGAACATTTTCGTGACAATATTTTTCATAACTTTCGGCGTGGATTGTCAAGACAAGAGTGCTTCGATGAACTTAATTCTTTATTCAGCGATAAAGCTCCATCCTACAGCACTGTAAGAAATTGGTATAACGAATTTAATCGTGGTCGATGTTCGACCCTGGACGAATCCCGTGCAGGTCATCCAAAATACCTCGTATGCAGACAGACTTTAAAGAGCTTTCTCTCATAGATGATAATTTTGTGTTTTAATCTCAATAAAATCCCTAAGGGATTTTTTTCTATTTGAGATAAAGCTTTGAAGTAAACTTTTTTATCTTAAGTATAATACACTTATTTAAACTGTCCACAGAATATTTGAAGATAAATTATTAATTTTTGTAGATAAAGATTGATTATAAGTTAAATTAACATGTAATGCATACACAAAATGAATGGTTATATCTTTATTTAAAAAAACTGTTGCAAATGTACTGTGACCCCTTCCCTTGCAACAATTATTTGGTTATTTAACTTGTAATTAATAATTTATCTTTAAAAAGTTATAAAACTGTTTATTTTTTTAAGTTTTTAAAAAAAATTACAGAATTCAAAATGTTTAAATCCCTAAGGCCTTTTTATTTTAACATATTTTCAAAAAATGTTTTTTTCTTAGTGATTACAATATTCGTCTTAACAATTTGTGCATTCATTTGCTGAAATAACGATTATAATATTTTTTTATAGATTAGTTTGTAAAAATGTAGCAAAAAATATTAAGAATTCATATTAGGTATTTGTAATATGCTGTAAAAATTGCACTATCTCATAAAATGCTTATTCCATGCACAGTTTAAATAAGTGTATTATACTTAAGATTAAAAAGCTTACTTCGAAACTTTATCTTAAATAGAAAAAATTCCTTGGGTATTTAAGTAAGATTAAAACACAAAATTATATCTGTGAGAAAAAGCACTTTAAAGTCTGTCTGCTGAGCAAGTTTCTGTATTAGGGAAATATAAAATCATTCATAACTTAATTAAAAATGTAAATAGAGAGATGATTTTTTTTCAGTGCATTTGAAATATTTTGAAGTTTTTTTATTATATGCAATAATTTTTTTTCTCGATGTTTTGGTCATTTTTTGGGTACAGTGACCCCTAAAAAAATGAAGCAATGTTTTTGTTCTGGGAAAGCAACTTCTTAATTTTTACTTTAATTACAATTTTATATTTCTTATTTATCACATTTAACAATTGTAGATATTATAAAAGAAAAATGCTTTTTTTCATATTTTACTAGAAACACTTAAATTGTTCTCTTTCAATTAGCATATAATAAGTAAATAAGAAATAAAAAATTACCCCTGGCAAGTAAGTAAACATAGTTATTGGGTTACTGTAGAAACATCTAGCAGGATACTGGATTTGAAATCAATCGTTCTCTTAATCAGGTAAAAATTACGATCTGTGGTTGAATGAATGGGTCCGTCCTATAAACGGGTGTGGCGTATGCGTGCGGCAGAAGTCGAATTCTTGGCCATAGATGGTGCCACTTTAAAACAAAAGCAATCGCTCCACTAAGTCTAAACAGGTTTACGTCAACCACAACTACGTTTTACATTTCTAAACAAATGTATTTAGTTATGAAAGTTCAGTCTTTTAATTTTAATGGAAAGCTAATAAGCAAATTCCCACTACTTGTTAAAAATATAACAACCATTTTTTTAAATTATTTAACAAACACACGAGTTTATGCGATAAATATTTTAATAAATTTTCAAATTATTATTATTTTATTCGGTCATGACCAGCAACTTTAAAATCAAAATAACACATGATTCCATGTTTATTAATACACGCAAAAATTTGACCAATGTGAAAGAGAATATTTACTCGTGACGCAATAAATTTCACCAATTCCAGTTAAGTCGCATCCGACTTTCAGACAAATAGCGAATGTTCGTATTAAATAGGGAAATGAACTTAAATTGCCTTAAAAGTCTCGGTGAATACTTTTCACTCTTTTAAGTGCAAAAATCATTGGTTTATGATCATATGATCAATACACACAACAATTAAATGAACTTGTACTTACTTTCAGTTTGGCAAAAAAAATCTGCTAATAATTAAAAACCTCAAGGCATTTTTCCTAAGTGAGATATAATTCAACAAATTCATTCAAACAAAGACAAATTCATTCTCCCTGAGCTCAATAGGTGTTAAAGCTATTTTATCCTTAACGGTGAAATCAGGGATTATTACTTAAGTAATAATTTAAATTAGTTTTTTCAATTATTTATTAATTCAGGATCAAAATTTTGGCTAATTTATCTTGACTTTCAGTCAATCCGTGATGAAATGAATTTCACAAATGTCTGCTAAACAATGAGACGCCACATTTTTTTTTCTCTTGGCAAATAGCAAATTTTGTAATAAATTGCGAAATAAAGTACAATTACCGAAAAAACCTCGGTGAATACTTATTGCTATTTTGATTAAACGCAAAATTCATAGGTTTATGACTAAGGCGTAGCGTGAGAGGTGGGGGAGGGCGCATTTTTTGTTTTTAGAAAACTGATTGTTTATTTTAAGTTTTATGAATATATGTATATTTGTTTTTATATGTATGTCTTTTTATATATAAATGTGTGTATAAAACTTAAGGTAAACGAATAGTATTCAAAACACAAAAAATGTGACCGCCCTCCTCACGCTACGCCTATTTTTAATGGTCAACGTACATGACAAACATATGAATTTCTAACATAATATACTGCCAAACATGCTGACAAAAGCTCATGATCATAAGCGGTACGTTTGGGCTTAGTGTCAGACATAAGTGGTAAGTTTGGGTTTAGTTTGGGAGTCAGTTTCTTCGAAAAGAAAAATACTTTAACCCATTTTAGACCAAGAAATTTTATAAAATGTGGTTACATTTACATTGAAATATGCTTACCTTATTTTCTTTAAGACAAAAAAATTGTGTATGAAAATTTCTATTTTATATAAGAAATAAAATGCTGTGTATGGGCATACCACATTCACCAAATTAATGAACAAACCATTTAATTAAACGGTTGCTTTCTTATGAAATTTGTTTCAGTATTTTTTTTCAATTACTAAATTCCACTTTACTTCATCATAAAAACATATGATAAATCTCAAAAGCAATATTTATACATTTTCAAAAAATTCTTTCGTCAATAACCGTTTTAAGTTTTTAAAAAAATTAAATAGATTAAAAATTTCTCAACAAAAAGTGCCTATTCCAATTGAATTATTTAAAGTTTATGGATGTCTTCAGAGACCTTGCCAACAGCAGAAAAATAAAGATAGTAAAATACATAGTACGAAGAGTTAATAAAAAAATATTTATTGAAATGATGTTTTCGCGCACCTTTATTCGAAAATGGGTTAAGCTGCTAACCTGGGGGTGCTACCCTTAAAATTCCTCCAAGAACAAATCACTATAAGTGTGACATTTTAGTGAGATCTATAAATAAATAGCACCATTAATGATAGAAGCGTCAAACTTCACGTAAATCACACACATAAAACTTCAAGTCTGTGTGAGAAATCCTCTCGCCCATAACAATAATAGTTGAGCAATAATATCAGCGAATTTAAGTTTTCAGTTCTTATAAGAGGAGCATCTGTTTTTACTGTGGTATTTAGAAATTAGATTTCATTAAATAAATAAAATATTAATTGGAAAATGATGATGAATGTTTTGTTTGCTAGCGAAAACAAAGATTTATGAAAATTTGATTCATTTATCTGAAATACTGAAGAAGGAAATGCAGTGTCTAGAGAAAAGAGGTCCTTTTAATTAAAATTAAATATAAAATAAGCATGCTTTCTTAAAGCCAACGCAGAATTACTCCTCCAATATAAAATATGTTTTATGAAAATAAATTTATGTTTATACAGAACATTTACTTCCTATCTTGATTTTCATTTATCCCTAGTTACGCTTTTCTAGGATTCGTACAATGCTTATATAATTTTTTAGTGGGGGGGGGAGTGCGAAAATAAAATATATTTTAATACTTTTGAGTTTAACACTCTGTTTTGTATTTCTAAACAAATGTATTTAGTCATAAAAGTTCAGTCTTTTAATTTTAATGGAAAGCTGATAAAAAAAATCCACTTCTTTTTAAGAATATAGCTACCATTTTTTAAATTGTTTAGCGAACATACGATTTCTGCTCTTTTTTTAAAACTATAGGAAGAAATTAGGCTTTGTTAGTTAAAATGTGTTCTTACAATTTTTTACGTGATAAATTTTCAGCTTATTATTTTTCATTCGGTCATATCCAGCGATTTTAAAATAAAACTGACACATGATTCCATGTTTATTAATGCACATAAAAATTGGACATATGTGAACGAAAATATTTACTCTATAAGAGAAAGCACGAAATTTGAGATATAAGTATATAATCAGGACATAATATTTGAAATGGAGCAGTCACAAATAAATGTACATGCTGTTCAAATATTATGTGATTCTAGTAAGCTTTTAAAAATGAAGGATGTAATCGAATTAAGGACTCATCGAAGATGATTGCACAGATTATATGATATTCGATCAAATGAAAATCTAGAACAATTTATGATTCACTGCTTAGTTTTCGTGACTCCTAAGAAATGAATTTATATTTCATTTCGTGGATCTAAAGTGAAGCGTGATTATTTACCTCATTTGCTTAAGTTACTGTAATACAAATTTCTGAGCCTACGTTCTGTGAATTCTTCGTTTGGAAATGAAATTGCTCGTAATAAGAGAATGTTAAAACCTTGAAATTTTTTTAATAAAAAGCATTTTAAACAAAGTTCTATCGTTTTTAAAACTGCCAAAGATATGATCTCATTTTATAAGATTCATCTTGCTTTTCATTTAATCAAATGTTATTTTTATCTGTATATATTTCCTGAGGAAAAAAATCAATTCATCGAAACCTTAAAAATTCATAAAATTGTAAATACTTTGGGCCAATTATTTAAAAAAATTTATACAAGTTAAATATTATTAAATCTCTGAAACGAAAGTATCATTACAATACTAAGTAATTCCAGGTTTCTTTGATTCGTAATATAAAATACTAATATTTATATATATTTTTTTATTTTCAACAATTTTTTATTGTTTTTGAATTAAAAAAAAGAAATTCAAACCGTTGTTTCAGATTATTTAATATCTAAAAAGAAAATAATACTACAATAAAAAAAATTCTCAGATTTAATTAAAAAAATAAGAAAATTAATTAAGGGAAAAAGTTTAAAAAGTAAATATAAGTTACTTGAATTTTCGTTTCCTTAGTACAACAGGCAATGTTGAATTTTCATATTTTTCGAGGACCCTTTTTCGACTCGAGATTTGCACACTGCTACGCTGGAAGTTACATTGTTTCATTGGTAGGATTGGAAACTGTTGTGTATGGCGGCATCTGACAAAAATAAATGGTTAGTGTTTATTATTCTATGAGTCAATTATCGTTAGAATGCAAAACCAATGATACTTATTAGTGTTCACTTTTTAAACAAAAGATATTTTTATAATTTTTTGTGCTGAAATATGTTCATGTGTGAGTGAATGTCAAAGTAAAGAGTGTAACAAACTATGGCAACAATTTATTCTTATCTATACTTTATTTCATTAATTTTAATTTTTAAAACTTTTCAAATTCTTTTTAACTGTCTAACTCTAACATAATTCGTCTTTGTTTAATAATACTCAAATAATAAATGTTTTCAAAAACTTTAACGTTTTTAGAATTTTATGATAATTGTATTTAATGACCTTTTCCGTTGACTCAGTTTCGACTTAATGTTTGCATACTGCTACGCTAGACGTTACATTATTGCATTGGTTCGACAGGTTTTGACGACTGGATTGCATGGCAGAATCAGAAGAAAATAAATGGTTTGTGTTTTTTATTTAGAAACTCAATTATCGATATTTAGAATGTTAAACCAATGGTATATATTAGTGTTCCACTATTAGAAACTATTAAGCAATTATTATATCTTATGATGTTCAAATGAGCTGAAATATTAGGTCCATTATTTAAATACAAATTTTCTTTCTAATATGGAAAAAGATTTCAATTAACATTATAACATTAAACCAATTTAAGATTTTGTCTTCTCCCTTAAGAATTATGATGTATATAAGTTCTACGAGCTTATTATTCACTTTTCTTTTATTAATTTACATTTCAAAATTCTTTGTTTCGATCTTATAAAAGTCAAAATGAGTAAAATTTCGCCAAATAAAACGAAAAATTTAGATAATTTACATTTCGTTATTAAGTTTTAAAATCCTATTTTCGATAAGATCAAATTTCACAATATTTTTGAAAATTTATTTGCATTAAAAGATTTTAACATAATTAAAAGTTTTAAATATAATAAATCCCTTGATAGAACTATATTTAATTATAATGATATAAGCAAAAATTTAGGGAGTATTAATATATCCGATAATGAATGTCACTGTGAGGAAGAGAAATATTTTGATTTTGGTGATAAACATCATAAACGTAATATTACGGGTAATTTAAATATTACATAAAACTTAGAACTTTGGAATTTAATGATAAAAGGCGCAAAATTTAGACCCATTTGCCATATATCAATCAATAAAATTCTGAAATACTTTCGTAATGATCTCATTAATTTTTGTTTAAAGATATCAATTAGATTCTCTTTACCTTTAGGTATGCTAACAGAATGAAATGGGGTGTTTAATATTACTTTAAAGACTTTGCTTTGAATAATAAGGATAATTTAAACAATAGCAATCCAACAAATTTTTCTAATATTTTTCAATCAATTAAGCAACTTCAAAAGACCTTTATAATTACTCCCATAGACAAAGCTAACAATAATTATGCAATCTTATGTAAAAAATTCTATACTGAACTTAAATACAGAATCAAAAAATAGTAAAAATTTTAAACTTTGCAATTTTAATGATAATATTGTTATTAAAAAATTTTAGCTTTGTATAAAAGATTAAAAATTGAAATTAGCAATATACAATTTCCTTACTTAATATTCAGTCCTAAATTTCATAAAATTCCAGTAAAATTTAGAACTGTCACATGTGGATCTAAAGTTATCCAACTAAATCTGGCAGCATTTTCTCTAACTACTTAAATAAAACTATTAACAATAATTCTAAAGAAGGTTTCTCTTGTATTATCGCTAATAATCAACCGATTGTAGAATTCATTAAACATAATAAAATTAATTCTATTGCGACTTTTGATTTCCAGGATCTTTTCAATAGCATTCCCTTTTCTAAACTAAAGGAAGTTATGATTTTATAAATATCCTTTGCTGCGATTTTGATTATTGGGAAATTCTGATTAATTTTCGTCTTTTTAATAATTATCTTTACAATGGAAAGGATAAAATTTTCTTCAAATTGATGGAATAACACTAGTATCTAATTATTCATCTCTCTTAGCTAACTTACTTTTGCATTATAAAGAAAAAAATTATACTCTTAGTATTAAATTTGTTTTTAGATATATTGATGACTTAATTTTCTTTAATTTCCAAGATTTTACTATTTTATTTAGTAATATATACCCTGAGGAATTAATTTTACTACGTTATCATGATGATAATATTAATTTCAATTTTTCGGATTTGGGTATTATAAAAGATGAAAATTTCTGCTTTGTTGATTTATACGATAAAATAAATTATTTTAATTTTAATATTAATAAACTAGTTACTTGGAATTCTAATGTTTCTAGGAGAATCTATTTAAATACTTCTTTTAATGAAATGAATAGAATTAAAAGAATATGTAGTAATATTTAAAGATCCAAAAACAAATCGATGAACTCTTTCAAAATTTGATAAAAAACAATGTATATCCAACTAAAGTAATAGAATTCTATGTAAAATCATTGAAATAATCGTATATTTTTGAGGATATATTAACTAAAAATTTACTTTGTTAATTTATATAATTTTTCCCTGTGCAAATCCATTTCGGGTAAATCAGTTGCCAAAATTATTTACTAGATAATTTCTTTGTTAATTTGTATAATTTTTCCATGTGCAAATCCATTTCGGGCAATTAATGGTCAAAATTATTTGCTAAAAATTCCTTTACTAAAAAAATTCCTTCGTTAATTTTTATAATTTTTCCATGTGCAAATCCATTTCGGGCCAATCCGTGACTAAAATTATTTACTAAAAATTTCTTTATTAATTTATACAATTTTTCCATCCATTTCGGGCAAATCCGTGGCTAAAATTATCTACTAAAAATTTCTTTATTAATTTATGCAATTTCTCCATGTGCAAATCTATTTCGGGCAAATCCGTGTTAAAATTATCTGCTAAAAAAGTTTTATTTGTTAATTTATATAATTATAAAAAAGAATTACATTTTTCAATGCTAATTTATCTTTTCCNGTATACTTTAACCATTTGTTAGAAACTATAGTTAAAAATGAAAAAAAAATTATAATTATGATATAAATTTCTATTGCATCAAATGAATTTTTTTCTTTCGTAACATTTTAATTGACATAAATAATGTTTAAGTACAGTTGAAAAAACTTTATTTGTTCGTTGTGTTAAAATCTCAAACAGACATTAAATTGCTTTTGCAACAAAAACTTTAATCGAGATCACGGTTTTTAATGTTTTCATGTTTTTCGTTTTTTTTTCTCGTTACCATTTTTCGTTCACTTAAAATCGGTATTAATGTCATGCAGTTACTAACTTTATTGATTTACTGAAATTAAAATTAAATTAACTAAATATATTCTGGGGCTTAATATGTAATTTTTATGCTCTTTAAGTAATTTTAGTATTTTTCATATTATCTTTATTGTCCGTCGTAATGATTTAAATTATATGGATATTGTCCGGTAAGGGTTCTTAGCGTCTTTTACATAATTACCGTCTTTTCTAATTCCCATATGTTTTATAACTAAATCTTTTTCCTCAATTTTTCTTATTATAATTATATTTCCAACAAAATCTCAAGAGCCATGCAGCTCATTTTAATTAATTCCATAACCCCTACGTATTATTGTCTATGTCTTAATTTCCCTACGTATAGTTAAATGATAAATTTGCATACCGCTGTGAAGATATGTTGCTATAGCCTATGAAAACATTTATTCAAAAGCTATAGCACACCATAATATTATGGCCAAAATTCGCTACGTAAAAAAATACTGAAGGATATCTTAATGTGGTTTCACTAATGGTAAACTATTACCTATGCAGAATCTTATAGGAATATTTTATGGTATTTTTGCTGAAGCGCCTGTTTATAATTGTCTATGTCTAAATTTTCCTATATATAGTTAAATAATGAACTTGCATAATGAACTTGCATAAATAATGAACTTGCATAATGAATTTGCATGAAAAAATGTTTCTACAGCCTATGAAAACATTTAATCAAAAGCTGTAGCACACCATTATATTATGACCAAAATTTGCTACGTAAAAAATGTCAAAGGATGTCTCAATGTGGTTTCATCAGTAGTAAAATGTCACCCTGTTTAAGGCAAAATTTTACCANCATAATGAACTTGCATAATGAATTTGTATAAAAAAATTTTCTACAGTCTATGAAAACATTTAATCAAAAGCTGTAGCAGACCATTATATTATGACCAAAATTTGCTGTGTAAAAAATGTCAAAGGATGTCTCAATGTGGTTTCATCAGTAGTAAAATGTCACCCTGTTTAAGGCAAAATTTTACCATAGGCAAAATCTCATAGGAATATTATATGATATTTTTATGAGAACCTTGCAAATTTTTCTAAGTATAGTGGCTAAGATGGTTTTGCGTGTTTTGCCAAATCTGATTCCCTTTTGTCAGATTAAATTTGCAAACTGGACTTAGCATGTCAAGTATCAAATATCAATCATATTTTCTAATTGATCAAGAATTTTTATTGTGGTCGATTATTTGGCAAGCAATTCCAATCTTATTGTCCGATTGATTTGGCAAACTTCTAATATAAAAGGTTATCAAAAGCATTCTTTTTGTGTGATTGCGAAAGTTTAAATCGTGAAATGCTTTAGTGCTTCTTTTTTTAAATTCACTGAGGCAGGTGTTACTTTTCCTATGATGCCTGACAAATTTCTTCCCTATCCTGTAAGAAACATACAATGTAAATCAAAATTGTATAATTACATACTTACAAAATGATAATATTTCTTTCGTTTTAACCACAAAGAAATATATTTTTCCCGCTCTAATGTTAGAGCATAAAAGAGGGCATCACGTGTTTTTTCAACGCATGGTAAAATCGTAACACTCGGCCAAGAGGTTTAAGCCCCATGCAACGGAGTAAAGCTCAACTACTCGTTAGATTGATTATTTTATTATTTCCTTTTGATATTTTAATTGAATTAATGTAGTCAACGGTAATCCTTTTATTATTTGTTTAATTTTAATTGAAACAAATGCTTAGCATTTTATTTTTTAAGGATGTCGCGGGATTGAAAACATGAAGTGATTGAAGAAAAAGCTCTCTTTAATTTTGTACAGTAAATTAGGATTTACATTAAACGTTTAAAAATACAATTATATACCATTTTTCTTATTTTTTTTTAAAAAAATCTTGATTGAAATGCATATTTATATGGAAAACATACACTTTAAATGCTTTTCCACTGAAAGAAGAGTATGAAAATGCGTTATAAGTATAGAAAAAATTATCGTTAACATTAAATTATACGTATTAATTAGCGATCGTTTTATAATATAATGTATATATGTATATATATCTATCTATATGTAATATATAAATATGTATATAT
>NC_092213.1:15889669-15901847 GCF_043381705.1 Parasteatoda tepidariorum
AATATTAGTGAAGCAATATTTGATAATTTATTTTGCTAATATGTTTCTTATTTAGCTAATGTTTTGATTTTTTCACCATGTACAATCTAAATAGCTAACATACTTTTTTAAAAGCCAATAAGAACATTGGTAGAATTCTTCTACATAAGTACAATACTATGTCTTTGATGATAAAATACTATGTCTTTGATGATAATATATTATGTCTTTGTGCTAGAACATTGTGTTCATTGGCGAGCGAGAGCAGCGAGCCATGGTTCACGGCGTGAACCACATAGGATTGCGTAGCAATTCTCGGGGGTTGGCGAGCGCTTGCGAGCAGGGGCGGAGCCTCCTAGTATATACATACACATATATATATATATATACATTTCAAAGAAAAAAACATATTAAAAATATGAACTTACGTTGGAACAGGGTCACATTTTAAATCCTCACGGCAAGAGCAATATATATCGCTAGAATAATTGTAATCTTTGACAAATGTCACCCATAAATAAGAAGTATTTTACAAAAAAAGGAGCAATTGTGCAGAAAAAATATTTTAAGAAAATCATTTTCCATCCAGTTACATTCTTTAATTATCTTTAAAAAAACCAATTGAAAGTCTTTATGCATCCATATATTTTTCACCCTATAAAAAAAGAAGTAAAAAAAACTTTTTTAATAAAAATTTTGATCAGCGTCAGCTCCTTACACACTCGCGCCTTTTTTTTTTTTCCATTTTACTAATTCGTTTTCTGTATGAGACAAAAAGGCCCCCTGGATTTTTTTTGCCTTCTTTTTCCCAAACTGAAAACGTGTTGAATATTTCTTATTTTCATGACTTTATCCAATTTAAGAGCTTACTGAATCATTGTAGTGATAGTCTTATAAAAACGTACGTATTAAACGCTATACCTAGAATGATGGGGGTGGCCAGAATGGCTACTTAGATATATTTTTAGATGTCTCATGATCCCAGGTAGTGTTGGGTATAAGTCATGCTTTGATATATATACGATGACACAGTTTCATTAAAAAAACAAGACCATCTAAAATAAGTATTTATAGAGAAAAAGAAACTCAATTATCTAAAAACTAATGTATACGTTTAATTAAATATCAAACTTACGTAAGAGAAAAGATTTTTCATAAACCCGTAAGTTAAAAACAGTAACGTAATGGAATTAATTAAGCCACAAAACCAAAGCCAACTTTTATAATGGACATAGACCATCTCTTTAAAACAAGAAACCTTACTCTGGTACAGAAGTGACCATTAATACTTGCAGCTTTTGAATTATTGCTGTTAGAATCAATTTTTTATTTTAACTTCTGAGAGTTATAAATTCGGCTGAGACCTAAAAATATAAATATTTTCATTATAAAATTGCTGTTATGAAAATATAAGCGTGGTTTTAAAAAAAGTAAGATAAAAAAAAATGATTACACTGAAATTTCAATTTAAACGTATGTATGGTTATCCACAATATCTCTCTGCTATTTAGACTGATGTTAGAAACAATTTTTTTAAATCTTCTGAAAAGAATCTAAATAATAATTTATATTCTTTAAACTCTTAATTCATCAAAATTTGTAATCTATTACACTGATAACAAAGTATCCTGAAACGTATGCCACAATTTTAACGAAATCGTCTTCATCCATTATAGATGTTTGTTTTGATTTTGCTGTCAAAGTTAAAATAGTATTTTTAACTTTCAATTTTTAGCAAAATCTCCAATTTTCCTTTACTTAAGTTTGATATTTCTTCACTGACGCATGCGCATTTCACCAGAACTGATACTGAAAATTTCGTTTTTGAGCAAGAACTATTTGAGAGAGAATCGTATTTATCTTCTCTTGCAAGTTCTTTGCAAGTCTTGATTGAATTGCCTAGGGCAAATCCGAATAAAATACGGCAGCATTCACCTGTACGACAATCTTTGTTCTCAAAACATTCATCAGCATCGGTTATCTTAAATAAAAAAAAGTTATTAATTAATAAACGCAGTGTACTATCGATATTTCAAACGTTTATGTCTCAAAAACCGTTTTATGTCACTGCATATCCAACTAATGTTAATATTAATTCCTATGTCAAAATTTTTTTTTCTCATATCTTTTTTATGCTGAATATATTTCGAAATAAAAAACCATTAGTTTTTAAATCAGAATTTTAGTTCATTGTTCTAAAATTCTTTTCTACTTAAGGCATATGTCTTTTTGTCTAACTTTTAAAAATAAATTTATAACTGCTGTACAGTCGATTATCATTCTTCTTTTTTGACTTTACTTATTAAAATTCTATTTTAAAATGTATTTTGTAACATATTTAGCTCTGAATTTCTTTTCTCTAAAACTCGCTATAGCGAAATTCCTTGAGCATCATTTCAACTTTGTGATATTAAGAGTATAGTGTAGTTTAAATAAAATATATTTTGTATGGAATTTTATTTACAATAAGCTGACTCACTGTACGGGGAAAAAAGTGTATATACCATCAATAAACTAGTGCTGAAAAACACTACGAAGTCATGCACAAAACTAAAAAATATGTACCTACAAAATTAATATAGCTAAACAATTCTAATTTATTTCCTTTTAATAAAAAAAAACTTTCTTTGTCGGTGGCTTAACGTTGTTAGATTAGATGGAAAAAATTTTAGTAGTTCATTCCATCAAAATAAAATTAATGGCAATCAGTGTCTTTTAAAACAATGATATTGCTCTAGCTCAACTCTTGATGGTTAAAACTTGTCACAATTAAGCGATTTTCTCTGGTTCTCATCCCTGTTGAACACCAGTAACCTTCCACATTATCTATTGGTTTATATCGACTGTAATAACCTGCTAGACCCAAAAATGCTCTAATCTCAGTTTTGATCTTAGGTACAGAGAATTCGGCAACTGCTCGTATATCAGACGGTTTTCTATAACCTTGTCCGACAATACGTCTTAGATAAAGAACATGATCTTGAGCAAAACGGCATTTTGAAGGTTTATTCGAAAGTTCTGCTACTTTAATACGCTGCAGTGCGCAATTCAGATGTTCTAATGATGATTCCAGGTTGTGGGAAATACTAACATGAATTAAACTAATATGAGTCATCGAATAATGAAATAAAACTAAATTGCCAAAATAAACTATTTATTAAAATCTATAAAATGAAAAAAGACCTAGCACATGCTGGAACTTCCAAAATAGCCGGGAAAAGAAACTATGCACCCTGAAACTCGCATAAAAGCTAAAGTAAGCATGCGATAAGAAATCGCTAATCCAACTGAAAGCAGGCAAAATGTTCTAGTTATCAAGAGTTTCAGAGCGCATGCGTTAAAAATCAATAAATAACAAATACGAAAAGCTTTCTCCTAACAAGTTATTGTTAGATTTATATTGTTAGATTATTTTAATAAATTCCATCTAGATAGACTGTTGTCAGGAAGAGGTGTATAATCCCTCACTGGCACTGATGTTAAGGATTGTTCTGTTAGAAAATGCCCAGGAGTTAAAGGAGCTAAATCGTTGGACTCACTTGAAATTGGTGTAATGGTTCTTGAGTTCAAGCACGCTTCAATTCGCACTAGAAGCGTGTAAAACTCTTCATAAGAAAGTATGGTATGTCCCAGAATGCGGTGTAAATGGTATTTCATGGATTTGACACCTGCTTCCCAGATGGCACCCATGTGAGGCTTTGGCGGAGTGTTGAAATGCCAACTTATGTCATTGGTTAGATGAGGGGATATTTTATATGTAGTCCAGTTGCAGTCCTCTTTCAGTATTTTAGATGCACCTACAAAATTAGAACCACAGTCACTATATAGATCAGTACACTACCCTCGTCTACTGATGAATCGCTTTAGAGCAGCAATGAATGCCTCTAAAGTCATATCACCCACTAGCTCCAGGTGAATAAATCTTGCTACAAAGCACACGAATCTTAAGAAATCTAAGAAGTATGTCAGCAAGAGAAGCAGAGTTTGAAAGTTTTTGACAATTGACTGTTTTATCTCGTTTTAACCGTCATGTGACAATACGCCGAAATAGGTTGGAGTTGAATTAATTGTGAAAACGTTGAATAGAATAGTGTGAACTGCGTCTTTTTGCATAATTCGAAAGGAAAATCAACATAGAAGGGAAAATCTATTTGAAAGAGGGAAAATTAAGCACTTCTTAAAAACATCTAATGAAAAAAACACCTTTAAGGACTTTTAAAAAACGAAAATTGAAAATAAGTACCTTTAAGAACTTTTTGAAAACGCTACTCAACCTGTCTATGAACGATACAATGAATAAAGTAAATATTCAATTAAGATAAAAGTTTCAGATAATACAATGCACTTATGTATTTATTCTTCCATCTTAGAAATCATGATCTAATGTTTGTATGATAAAATTATATTTCTGCGTTGGTAACGACAGGAAACAAATCTCATTTTTTGCTTCCTTAGTCAAAACTAATTATTGATAAAATTGCATATAGATCAGATAGAAGAAAATAATTTTAATATTTTATTTCATAAAAATTCATTATACAAATTCATGAAGACATCAAACAGTCAAACCTGATTGTAACCTTCTGCAGACAAGGTAGCTTATGGTAATATGCTGTAATACGTCAACTCAACAGATTTAAAAGACGCTGGGAAAATTCTATACACATAAGAGTAAGTAAAGTTATTTTTACGATATTATATAAGGAATGTCTTATTTTGGAAGTATATACACTAATTCTTAATTTGAAAAATCGAATACGAACTAGCGGATAGAAATGATTTATTATAAAATTACTTGAAGCAATTTAGAAAGATTAAAAAATGAAAATCTGAATTAAATTATTATTTAATTAAATAGCCGTAGTACACAACGAAGAACTTACTTATATATTACTTACAAAAACTTACTTACATATTTTAATGGCGGAATTTTTTTTCTGTAGATGAATACTAGCGTGTTAGACAACAGCAAATTTACGCCAACTTATACTACAATCGTAAAGAATTTCCCCACGACATCCAAAGATAGCCTACATTGGCGTTTTCAGCAGCGAAAAGAATTCCCGTATGGTGCGAATGCTTATAAGGATGGAGAAACTTTTTCTATTATAAGTATTAAGATTTGTTTACACCCTAAAAATGTATATGAAAGCTCGATTTAGGGTTACTTTTAAAAAAAATCCGTCATACAATTTTCTGAGTTTCTCAACATCGGATTTAAAGAGATATTACATCAGTTCTTACAATGCAGTGTTTTAAAAAAATAAAATTACACAAATAAACCTGCCAGGGCAGTCTAGTCGGCAATATTTACTGACTTGTTTCGAGAAAAATTACAAATAATTAATACATTTCCTATAAAAACTACCCATTCTGCCAAAAGCTAAACTCATTATTACTTTAAAACTTTTGCCATTCAACCCTCAACGCAACAAAAATTAAAATTATTAAAAATTTGAATAGGTTTTCCTTTATTTTTTTAAACAATATATTTTCTTTCCGTCATAAGAAGTATGATGAAGTATTATACATGCTAAATAAAGTATTAATAGTACTTTCCCACACAAGCAATAAATTTGATATGAGAATGAAAGTAAGACATTTCATTTTATATGTTATCTAATTGAAGTTTTTCATGGTACCAAATGTATTTTATTCAAAGGCTTCTTTTTTTATATAATTTTTTAATATTAAATATGTAATCTGTGTAATTAATTCTTTAGTACCACTATGGATGATACAATAAACAAAGTGAACAGCTTAATTACCTGAGTTGGTAATGGCTGGAAATAAGTTTCCTTTTTTGGCATCCTTGGTTGAAAATAAATATTTATAAAGTTGCATATATGCAGTTACAAAAAAAATAATTAGACTATTTTTTCATCTATGCATTTTACAAATTTATTAAGACATTACAAATTGCCAAATTTGATAGTAATTGCCAAATTTGAATTGCCATTTCTTAGTTTAAATTGTAACGCAGACAGGGCTCATTTCGTCAACAAGATCGTTTCATCGTCAAGGTCATTTCATTGACAGGGTCGTTTCGTCAACTGGGTTGTTTCGTCAACTGGGTTGTTTCGTCGACATTTTTATTTCGTCGGAAGGGTAATTTGGTGAACAGGTTTGATTCGTCGATAAGGTCATTTCTTCAACAGAGTCTTTTCGCTGACAGTGTCGTTTCGTGGACAAGGTTGTTTTATCGGGGATTGAGTATCCAGGTAGAATATTTCTGTTATTTGATAATCAAAAATTCTCTACAAATTTTTTCAAGAGGAAAAAAACTGTATCACATTTACATTTGTAGTTGCAAGTCAAAATACTAAACTTTTAAGTAGAAAGGGGTTCTTGTTATGGAAGTGCCACTTCTTAATTTTTACTTTAGTTGCAATTTTATACTTATTAATCATCTTTAACAATGGAAGATATTATATTATGAATGGAAATGCTTATTACATATTTCAATATTAACATTTAAACTACTGTTTTTCTATTAACATATAATGAGAAAATAAGAACTAACTACTACATTAGGCTAAAATGTACGATAGGTGTAGGGAAACTGTGGAAACGTCTAGCAGGAATTTATTTTTATTACAATACTATTTTAACGTTTAGAGAGGTCTGGTAGGACACTATTCTCATACAAATATATTTTATTTACAAAATAGCATAAAATGGTGGTCACAATTTATTAAATGAACGAACTTTGTCTATTAAGACTGTTAGAGTTTTCTATGAACTATAAGTAACACAAATATGTGGAACACTATGCATCGTAGTTTGATTTTTTATTAAAAGCATGTTAATGAATAGTTTCAATATTTCGCTGATGCAATAATTCACTGTCTTTTTTTACTGTTATTTTCGCCCTTCATTCACTTGCACAAATTATTCACAGTTGCTACTGCAAATGATTTTGTGATGCTAATCTATAATAATGCGCTTTAAAAATTTAGCCACTAATTTTCGAAAAAAATACGTGTAAAATGTAACTAAAACATCAATCGTAAAAAAAAAATTCGTTTCTGCTACGCGATGTGAAGTAAAAGAAGTAGATAATTTTCAATTTTTAAAAAAAAAACATCTTTAATGGCAACTACAACAAAATATAAGAATTTTGCTTCAGGCTTAATTTAAAAATTTCAAAACAAATACACTAATTTACAAAAACAAAAGTAGCAAAGCGCCTGATCAAATAACGTCTATGCTAACAAATCTATTGAAGAATTATTTTCTATTGTTTTAAAAAGTCTTTTTTAAAACAATAAGAAGAAATTAGGCCTTGTTAGTTAAAATATGTACTTATACCATTTCTTAAGTGATAAATTCTCAAACTATTTTTTTTCGGTCATAAGCAGCGATTTTAAAACGAAAATATCACATGATTTTATATGTACACGTAAAAATTTGACGTTACACTCAAAAATTTGACGTAAGTGAACAAAAACATTTACTCCATAAGAGAAAGCACGAAATTTGAGATATAAATATATAATCAGGACATAATAATTGAAATGGGGCATAAATAAATGAATGCTGATCAAATAATACGTGAATCTAGTAAGCTTTAAAAAAGAACAATGGTATATAGTAGTGTTTAAAATTAAAAAAATAAAATATTGTTAAAGTTTTATCAGAAGTAAATATTTTTAAAGATTCCATTGGAAATTTAATGTCAAGAACTGATGCAGTGTGGAATAAAGCAAGTGAATTACTAAACATAAGACACTGAACGTATACGTTAGACTCAATCGTTATGATATTTTGAAAGATCTGAAACGAAAGTGTGGAATCGAAGAAGTAAAGGAAATTAGCGATGTTTCGATTTCGACTTCGGAAGATTCTGACTTCTCAGTTACTGAGCCAATAAGACAGAATGCATTACCTCCTATGAATTTTCAAATAGATTTGGAAGAAGAAGAATGGAAAAAAATTGCCCCGACGAATGTATTGAGAAGAGAAAAAACTAGAATTCGAAATTATAGGGAATTACAACCAGGTTGGACAGACATAATTGCCCATAAAATCAATGAAATAGCCAAGCTGCCATGTGCGTTTAGTTTCAAACATGCTAAAATTTCCAACATTGAAAATTAAGGTTTGGTTGAAAATTGAAGGTGTCTGTAACGAGTACGGTTGCCAGCTTAAGGGTCATTGTTTGAATGAACCCAAACAAGATCGTGGAATTTCTATTCAAGTTTCAACGTCTAACACTAGAGGAATATTGCACATCCAGAAAAGACACTTAAGAGGTAACAGGCACTCAGAAGTTGGCGAAAGTCTCCTTCATAAAAATGCATCCACCTGGCGAATGGATGCTTCAAGAGGTATGCATTTTGGGGAACCTGTACCAAAGAACTTATACGCTTCGCGTAAAGAAGGGAAACTTCCTATTCTATCAATGCTAAATCGTAACGATCTTTCCCCCAACTTGGGTGCTGAAGGTGTACTGCAGGAAAGCTACCATCAAGAGTGATTGAAGAACGGGCTCAGATCAATTGACTTTAACCCTATGCACTCATATTTCCTCCGTTAACTATAATCGGATTCGATTTTGCTTTTAAATTTTTTTCAGTTCTCAAATTTAGCAGGATTATAATTTATTTTAAAGTAGTTTATATTTAACAAAAGTAATTTTTATTAAAAAATGAAAATTCATTAAAACTTTAAAAATTTGTGTAAAATTGATTTCCACTTGAAAATAAAAAACTTTTTCGATTTGTTAATTTTTCCATAGGTGTATATATATAAGAAATGTGCTATATATATAAAACATTTTAATTATACATACTTAGAGTTTTAAAAAAATAAACAAGACACTTGTTGCTGAATTTGTTTTATTTTTATTAAACTTATCTAAAAAAATTTCTTTTTGGCTATATATTTTAAGAATACACTTTGCAATAAAATAAAAATCACACAAATAAAATTGCATACATTTTATACAATAAATAAATATTTGAGCAAGTTTATGAAATAAAATAACATAAAATTAAAAAGATGCAATATTGGTTAATTGGAACTGCACTAGGAACAAGTCTGCATTTTTTTTTTATACATAATCTTCAATTTTAGAATGCCTTGAGCACAATCTACATCTCTTATGTAGTCAGTCTGTCAGTATCAACATTCTGTAACGATACAATTTTGCTTGCCTCTAACCATTTCTTGCACCTAATGTTATAAGAAAAAAATGCACTAAAATCAGACAGTAAGATTAAAGTGCTAATATGACATAAGAATGCTGTCTAATTCGACAACGGGACTTAAAATGAATGGCATTAAAAAATTATATTAGTAATGTTTAAAAACAAACTAAAAAACTTGACACACAAAAAATAAATCATTTTTAAGATACAGTCCTTGGCCAAATTATTAGAAGCTCTATAAGATTCGATGTAAAATTATAATTATCAAGTGAGACTATAAAGCTTTATTGTTTTTACGTAGCTGAAACCGGTTTGCACTTGTTTACGTTAGCGTATCAATTAGTTAACATTGTAATGAAATTAAAAATAAATACAAATAAGAGGTATATGAGAAATCTCTTTAATAAAAACCCATTTGGACGTCTAATTTTATAACATTTCGTCGAATTTGTCAGCCTAATTTAACCAATTGATACACAATCGTAAATAAGTACAAACCGGTTTCAGTAGCGTAAATACAATAAAACTGTGTAGTATCACCTGAGTAATTAAGATTTTGCATAGAATCTTACAGTGCGTCTAATAATTTGCCAGGGACTCTGTAATGCAATAATTTTAACTTATTTTGGTTACCACAAAAGCTCAAATAAAGTACTTTTATACTATGAAAACTTAAAAAAAAATTGATACTCTAACCAGTTGTAATCCTCATATAATAAAATAAGAAAAATAGTTTTCGGTTGACTTTTTAAGTTTTCTTGGTGATAAACTACTCCAAGGTGTTTGATAAGCAATCACCATTTGTAGAAAAAAAAAATGCATCTATAAAAAAAATATTAAAAATATACAAGGTACTGTTTTTAGTCTTAAATTCTTTTTAATGCAATTTTTCAAAACAGTACGATTCTCTAGGACCCCCTGAGAAAATGGGGTCCTCGGGCTTTGCCCTGTGTGCCTATTGTTTACGGGACATTTAGAGCTAACAGGTAAAAATATATATATATAACCACTATTAACCACTCTATAAATATTATATGAATGAAAAGTAACACTTTTTACAATTAACACTAGTAGAGGCTGTTGGTTGCGTCAGCTCAGATTGCATGGAAAACTGGGGTAGAGGGATCGAGGATTGGAACGAAGATCGAAGGTAGGAGGACGAACCGAAATAGTTCCTGCGCGGATGAATACCGGCGGAGGAGCATCAACCGGCGGCCAAGTCAGGGAGTGAAAAGGCTGAAGTCCAGTATTTAAGCAGATGACAGTATGAAATACTTTAAAAGAACAGCCAACCCAAGCTACAAAACTGAAGCAAATAAATTAAAAAGAACCATCTCTGAAGAGTGCAAAAATTACAGAAATTCTTTATGGAATGATAAAGTCTCATCACTTAACAAGGACGATAATTCTATATGGAGAATGGCTAGAGCTCTAAAGAAAACCCCTCAAACTAACCTTCCCCTGAAAGATACAAACAACTTAGTCTACACTGACTCAGACAAGGCAGAGGTCTTTGCCAACACAATGTAAGAACAATTTAATTTAAATGACGAACCCTCTTGCCCAATGAATGATAATTATGTGGAGAACTCTTATAATAATATTATAACAAACTACCCTGATAATAATAATCCCCATTTTACGAATGATAACGAGATCATTAATATTATTAAAAAGTTAAAAAACCGAAAGGCCCCAGGGCCTGACAATATCACCAATGAGATGTTGAAAAACTCACCCCCTAGCATCATTCCAATCTTAACAAATATCTTCAATACATGTATCAAAAATTGCTACTTCCCAAATAATTGGAAGAAATCAGACATAATTCTCTTCCCCAAACCAGGGAAAGATGCCTCAAACCCCAATAACCACAGACCTATCAGCTTACTTTCAACCATTTCCAAAGTTTTTGAGAACGTTATTAAGATCAGACTTAACAGTTACCTAACCAATTTGCCTGATGAACAATATGGCTTCAGGGCCAATCTCTCTACCACTAAACAAGTTATTACTCTTATGGAATTTATAAGTAACGGAAAATTTAAAAGAGAAACAATGGCCCTTATCCTACTCGACGTCGCCAAGGCGTTCGATCGGGTATGGCATAAGGGTCTCATTGTAAAACTAAATGAGATGAAACTCGAACGTAATCTACTGCTTCTCCTGAACTCATATCTTAACAATAGATATTTCAGAATCAAGATTAATAACAACTACTCAGAGCACAAGTTAATCAGAGCAGGCGTACCCCAGGGGTCAATTTTAGGCCCCATCTTATATATTCTGTATACTGCCGATTTTCCCATTAATAAGGACAACAGAAATAATGAACTAGTGGCCCTTTATGCAGACGATACGGCAATCGTTACTAAATCACTAAATACAAATAGGGCAGTTGATTTACTTCAAGATAAACTACACACAGTTGAAAACTGGTGTGCCAAATGGAGAACCAAATTACATCCCGACAAGAGTCAATTCATGATCATAAACTCCAAAATTAAAGCCCACAAAATCTCCAACTTAAGGCTATTCAATGTCATTATCACCCCAACAACACAAGTTAAATACTTAGGTATTATAATATCACAAAACCTTAGTTGGAGTAAGCATATCGACGACATAATAAAAAGAGGCAGAGGAGCATTTTTTGCTCTCTATGCAATACTGAACAAAAACTCTACACTAAGCTTGAACAATAAAAGAACAATTTACCTACAAATTATAAGGCCCATATTAACATACGCATGCCCAGCCCTTACGACCATGACTGAAAACTTAAAAAAGAAACTCTCAAATTTTGAGGGCAAACTTCTAAGGATCATGCTTGGGGCCCCAAGGGCAATAAGTAATAAATTGTTGAAAAAAGACATGAAAATAGAAGATATTGCTAACTATATGGCCACTCTTAATACGAAATTCTATAACAAAGCCAAGGACTGCACTGATGCAAACTTCAATAAGATATTCGACACAGATATTATCGGTGAAAATTCAAATTACAGCCCACTCGCGGCATTTCTCTCATCAGATTGCATTCTATC
>NC_092213.1:15902347-15942495 GCF_043381705.1 Parasteatoda tepidariorum
ATTCTTTGCTTTGCTCACAGAAGAATCACAGAAAAATATTGAAAGAAGAAAAGAGGATTACAATCTTTATCAAAACTGAAAACAAGGAAAAAAAATCAACAGAAGATAGGTTATACAAAGCGCACTTACTTGTTAGGGATAATTGTCAAATTAATGCCCGCCATTGATTGATTTCTCATGTGCTTCTCTTTCCAAACTCTCCTTCCAAAACTAAGGATGATATTGCGCATGCGCTGCGCTCCTGGAAACAAACTTCTCCGCCGTACACGAATCGCTGGCATTGTGCCAGATTTTCTTACGACTTTCGCGAGTTTCCCATCTTCTCCCTTATACAATCTTCGCCCTGGCTGACCCACAGCCCACATCAGACATTATTGAAACGACAAATCTGCTCTGGAGACAAAATATAAAATTAAACTGGGTTAAGGCGCATGTGGGCATCCAGGGCAACGAAGAAGAATGACGAAGCAGCCTAGATGGCCATTGGGTTAGACACGGTGGAACTCCAAGGGCTGAGGACCCCAAAACAAGTTAAGAGTAAACTGAGGGATAATATCCTTATTAAATGGGCAGAGGAGTGGAGGAACTGTCCAAAAGGGAGGCAAACCTATGATCTCATTAAAACACCATCAACTAAAAGGTTACTTACAAACTTTTACCTAAATCAATTCATTACTGGCCACGGAGTGTTCGGAGTGTATCAAAAAAGGTTTTTCAACAAAAGTGGTATCTGTCAATATTGCACGGAAGAACAAACCATTCACCACCTTCTTTTTGATTGTGCACACTTCCGGTCACTCCGAGGGGATTTACTAATAAAACTGAGCATCAGATCTTCTCAAGTAATGACTGCAAAAATATCGTCAAGGAAATCATCAGGGTCACACTAGAAGATCTACTAAAAATTAATCAGGTCTAGTCTCACCGGCCCCCCTCTCCAGATCTTCATTCGTTACCCCAGTAGAGCCATCGGCCGGCATCCGGGCACGCTTGCTTTTACTTTGTGCTCCTCTTGAGTTTTAACTTCTTGCTAGTCTTGACTTGTATACCTCTCCGGCCCTGACTTGTTGCTGGTTTTAACTTTTAAATTTTAAATCTTTTTTAACGCATGTAACTTTTTTGTATTACCACTGGTTGGTTTTATTTTCATGAATCCCTATTGATTCATGGTTTTAACTATCTTGATCACTTTGTACCCCTTTTGGCTTGTTATTGCTCTTTTAACTTGTCGTTGTTATATATTTTTAACTTTCCCCTTTTGGCTGTGTATCGCCAGCGTTTTATTTCTTGTGAATGTTTTGAGTGCTTCTTATAGCAGCGAGGCACGGCCATAATAAGGGTCTGTAGACCTAATATAAGGATCTTTTGATTCGGCTGTCTCTTGCTCAAAACACAACCAGTTTTTACTTACTTTATCGCTATGCATTGTTCTTTATCTTTCTTGTGTATTGTAAATTTTGTATCTGATGGCCTGTTGCCATCCATCCACTTGATGTAAATTTTGTATTTTGTATTTTTTATGCCTCTCCCGTTTGCCCATAGATGGGCGGGTCGGGGACATACAATAAATACACTTTTATCATGCAAAAATTTACCATACGCGTATGGCAAAATTTTACTATAGACAAGATCACATAGGAATATTCTATGGTATTTTTATGAGAACCTAGCAAATTTTTCTAAGGGTAGTGACTAAGATGGTCTTCTTTTTTTTTGAGAAATGTGAGTCCCTCTTGTCAGATTAAATTTGTAAATTGAACTCAGCTAATCAAATATCAAATAGCTTATCAAATATCAAATAGCTTATCAGATATCAGCTTATCAAATATCAATCATCTTTATTAATTGATCAAGAATATTTTTTGGTCGATAATTTGGCAAGCAATTCCAATCGTTTTGTCAGATTGATGTTACAATCTTCTACAATAAAATGTTATAAAATGCATTATTTTTGTGTGATTACAAACGCTTGCTTTATACCTCTTATTTTAAATTCACTGAGGCAGGTATTACTTTTCCTCTGATGGCTGGCAAATTCCTGTCCTATCCTGTAAGAAACGTACGATGTAAATCAAAATTGTATAATTATATACTTACAAAATATTAACTTTAGTTTAAACCACAAGGAAATATTTTGTTTCCGTTCTAATGTTAGAGCATAAAAGCGGGCATCACGTGTTTTTTCAATGCATGGTAAAATGGTAACACTCGACCAAGAGGTTCTAATAAGACGCGCAAATCTTAACCATTAGATGCATTAATTTTTTTTATCGTTTTCTTTTGATATTTTAATTGAATTAATGTAGTCTACGGTAATCTTTTTATTATTTGATTAATTTTAATTGAATAAAATGTTTAGAATTTTATTCTTTAAGGATGCCGCGTGATTGAAAACATGAAGTGATTGAAAAAAAAGCTCACTTTAATTTTGTACAGTAAATTAGGACTTACATTAAACATTTACAAATCCAACTGTGTACCTTTTTTCTTAACCTTTTTTTTAAAATCTTGATTAAAATGCATATTTACAGGGAAAACATACATTACATTTTAATGCTTTTCGACAAAAAGAAGAATACGAAAATGCGTTATAAGTATAGAAAAAGAATGTCGTTGGCATTAAAATATACATAATAAGGAGCGATCACTTTATAATATCATGTACGCTTTTGTTTGTTTTTTTGCAATTTCTTATTAAATAATAATCAAAATCTATAACTTAATAACAACAGAGAATAAATAAACAGGGGGAAGAGAGTTCAGCATCACTCTAAAATACTGATGAAATAGTATATATAAATAATTTACAAGTAAATGTTAGTATAACTTTATCTCCTGCTGTTGCAATGGCTCCTGCTGTGATATATATAAACATAGAAATAATGTACTTACGCGGAAAGAAGGAGTGGAAGTGGGTTCACATTTTAATCCCTCACGGCAGGGACAATATCTATTGCTAGAGATATTGTCCTCTGTGAATTCATCAGTTGCACAAATGTCACCTATAATTAAGAACTATTTTACAAAAAAAGGAGCGATTGTGCAGAAAAAATATTTTAGGAAAATCATTTTCTATCCAGTTACATTCTTTAATTATCTTTAAAAAAACACCAATTGAATGTCTTTATTCATCCATATATTTTTCATCCAATAAAAAATGAGGGAAAAAAAGTTTCTTTAATAAAAAATTCGATCAGCGTCAGCAGCATCTCTTTACACGCACGTGCCTTTTTTCATTTTTCTAATTCGTTTTCTGTAAGAGAGAAAAAGGCCCCCTCGGTTTTTTTTGCCTTGTTTTTTCGAAACTGAAAAATTGTTGATTATTTGTTATTTTCATGACTTTGTCCAATTTAAGTGCTTATTTAGTCATTCTAGTGTTCTCCTGATAAAAACGTATGCATTAAACCCTATACCTAGAGTGATAGGAGTTGTCAGAGTGGCTCCTTATGTATATTGGTAAGTGTATCATGATCACAGGTAGTGTTGGGTATAAGGCATGTTTTGATATATATAAGATAACCGAGTTTCATTAAAAAAAACAATACCATCTAAAATAAGTATTTATAGCGAAAAGGAAACTCAATTATCGAAGAAACTAATGTATACGTTTAATTAAATATCAAACTTACGTAAGTGAAAAAAAAATTGCCTAAACCCGTAAGTTAGAAACAGTAACGTAATGGAATATAATTTCAGCTCCGGTTACAAAATCAAAGCCAACATTTACAATGGACACAAATCATCTCTTTAAAGCAAGAAACCTTTCTCTAGTCCAGAAATGTCAATTAGTACTTGCAGTTTTGAAATATTGTTATTAGAATAAATTTAATATTTATTTTAACTTCTGACAGTTATGAATTTGGCTGAGCCGAAAAAATACAAATATTTTTATTATAGAATTGCTGTTATGAAAATATAATCGTGATTTATTTATATCAAGACAGTATTACTTTGAAATTTCACTTTAAATTTATGTTCTAAATTATGTAAAATAAAGTTATTATGTTAAAATATATTCATAATATCTCTCTACTGTTTAGAAACATTTTTTTATATCTTCTGGTAAGAATCTAAATAATAATATACATTCTTTTTTCACATTCTTTTTAATATACATTCTTTTTTCACATCAAAATTTGTAATCTTCTACTTCTATAACAAAGGATCCTGAAACGTATGCCACAGCTTTAACGAAATCGTCTTCATCCATTATAGATGTTTGTTTTATTTTGCTGTCAAATTTAAGATGATATTTCACAACGTTAGCATTTATAATTTTCCATTTTTCGAAAAATCCTTAATTTTCCTTTACTTAAGTTTGATATTTCTTCACAGACGCATGCACATTTCACCAGAACTGATACTGAAAATTTCGTGTATGAGCAAGAACTATTTGAGAGAGAATCGTGTTTACCTGCTGCTGCTGCAAGTTCCCTGCAACTCTTGATTTGAGGGCCTGCGTAAAATCCAAATGCAATTCTGCAGCATTCACCTTTATGACAATCTTTGTTTTGAAAACAGCCTATACCTGCATCGGTAATCTTGAATTAAAAAAAAAGTTATTAATTAATAAACACAGCCTCGATATTTCAAACTATGTCTCAAAAACCGTTTTATGTCATTGCATATCGATCTAATGTTAATTTTAATTCCTATGTCGAAGATTTTTTTTCTCAAAACTTTGCTATACTGATTATATTTCGAAATAAAAAATCTTTTTACTTCAAAATCATAATTTTAGTTCATTGTTTCACAATTCTTTTCTATTTAAGGCACATTTCGTTTTGTCTAACTTTTAAAAATAAATTTATCATAGCTGTGTAGTCAAGTATCATACATAATTATTCTTGTTTTATGACTTTACTTTTTAAAGTTCTATTTTAAAATGTATTTTCTAACACTTTAGAACATATTTAGCTCTGAATTTCTTATCTCGAAAACTCGCTATAGCGACAGCTCGACTATGAGATATTGAGAGTATAGTGTATGTTAAATAAAATATATTTTGTATGCAATTTTATTTATACTAAGCTGACTCAGTACGGGAAGAGAAAAGTGTATGTACCATCAATAAAGTAGTGCTGAAAACACTACGAAGTCAAGCACGAAACTAAAAGATCTATACCAACAATATTAATAAAGCTAAAAGAATTATGATTTATTTTATTTAATCAAAAAAATTTGTCGATGACTTAACGTTGTTAGATGAGACGAAAAAAATTATAGTAGTTCATTCCATCAAAATAAAATTAATTGCAATCAGTATCTCTAGAAACAATGATATTGCTCAAAGTCAACTCTTGATGGTTAAAACTTGCCACGATTAAGTCACGACTTGCCTTGTTGAAGACCAGTTAAACACACCTCTTTCCACATTATCGATTTTAAAAACTGCCCAGAATTAATGCTTAATATGTACCAATTAAATTTATTTTTCCTTTATTAGTATAATTGATATCGTTAAAAAAATTGCATTAATTACCATAGAACCAAAAGTGTCTAGTACCAAATTATAATTTAATTACCATTTTTAAAGAACAATATTAGTATTGTAACGAATCAAGCAATATTGAAAAAAAAAAACAGTTTGTCAGGATCCTGATTCCTCTCCCATGCATTTGATTGACCCCTGACCAGAGGGTCAGAGGGTAAGGGACACGGGAAGTGTCGTCCCCCTACATTGGGGATGGCGCTAAGGACTTTTTCTGGTGAGAGAGAGGATTTTTAGATCAGTACTAGTTTGAACGTAGAAGAGTTGAGTATTAGCTGTACTAGGAGAGCGAAGGTATGAACTGGAAGGGAACAGGAGAGCTCCGGACTTTAATGCCATGTAGATTATGTATATACTTATATTTTACTTTTTGCTCATAATTAATCCAGAGATGACGGAATAAATGCTTATACTTGAAATAATCCTTTGTCATCCTTATTGAGGATTTCATTAAAACGAACCGAAAGAGAAATGTCTCACAAATTGTCGGAGCGCGACAGGATCCTCGCCAGGATGGAAGGAGGACCGCCAAGCGAGTTAAAAGAATCATCGCCGATGCCCACTATGAGAAATGCCCAGTACAGAATGTTGCCTGATGGAGTTAGTCTTGATGGAAGGATGCCTACTATCATCGGAAATGCTTAGAGTGTGGCCTGAAGGAATATATTGAACTACCATATCGACGGGTGCAGAACTGAAGAGACGGTACTGGAAAGGGACTATTATCGCCGGAGGCGATAGGAAGGCAGCGCTACCCCCCGTGACCTGTGACCATAGAGAATAGAGCGTGGTTTCGACGTCGACTCTCTGCCAAAGAGGACATAGGACAATTGAAAAGATAAAGGGAGGTAAGCTTTATCCCATGCATGAAAAGATAAATTACACGCTCACATTTCTGGGTAGAAGTTTAACAAAAAGGGTAGTTAGTTAAGGGGATAAGTTACTTTGTTTTGGTTTAAAGTGAACCTGATGTTTTATTTTATCTGAGCTTAAGGGATTGGCCAGTAAGCTATAGTATTGTTTGTGTGATTAATGAGTATGATTATTATTGATAAGTATAATAAGTAATGATTTGATGTTTTTTTTAAGTAACTTAGTGTGTTGGTTTGTTAAGAGTGTAATTTTTTTCAAGCTTTATTAAGAGTATATACAGGAAAGAAGAAGAGTTTTGATTCAATAAGTTGTAAAAAAGTGTAGGATTATTTAAAGATTGAATTTTTACATGTCAATAGCGAGCTGAGTAAACAAGGTTCTTGGTTTATTATTATCTAGTAGTGATTATTATTTATAATACATTCTGTTAAAATAATTTTGGACCGGAAAAAAAGGTCAAGGAAGGTGTTTGCTTTTGTTCAAATTATGAAATAATTAATTATTATGTCTCTAAATCTAGGGAATTTAAGAGTTTTAATTTTGGGGAAAGTAAAGGTATATATTCTAGGCGTACCAAAAGGGTACGATTTTTTTATTATTTTACAATGAATATTGAAAAGAGTAATTGATATTTATGTGTATTAAGGAATAATGTTTGAATATTGCATGTTTTGAGTATTGCATGATCCAAATTGTGTTGTATATGTTTTGATTACGTGTGAGGTGTTAAATTTCATAATAGAAGGCAGGAGTATGAGTATAGGAGATCTGAATGTATGACTAGGGGATCGGAATAGAATGGGTCACTAAGTTTTCGCTTTGTTTAAATTTCATTTTTAAATAGCAATAGTTATTTTTGTGGTTAAGACATTTTATTAATACCGTCAGTATGAGTTTTCTTCTAAAAACAAGAAGGGAAGACCTGCTAGTTCTAGTTAAGGAGCGGTTTGGGATAACTATTCCCGAGAACGCCACGGGTGCTAAGATAAGAGCATTGATCACCGGGAGTTCAAATTACGACGAGCAACGTACTAAAGAGGTTTTGAGTGGGATTAAAGAGGAGCGGGAACGGGAACGAGAGGTGCGGGAACGGAAACAGGAACGGGAACGAAAGGAGCGGGAACGGCAGCATGAGGTTAGAATGAAGGAATTACAAAAATTAATAGACGATAGGAAACGGGGAACAAGAAAATTAACGGAAGATAGGGAAAGTGAGAAACAAAAATTAAAAGAAGATAGGGGACGTCGTAAGCAACAAAAATTAAAAGAAGATAGGGAACGCGTGGATAAAATGAAGAGGACAAAAGAGCAGGAACGAGAATTAAGAGAAGGTAGGAAACGGGAGTTGCATAGAAGGATACGTGAACTGGAATAGTTAAAACGAGAACGGGAAAATGATCATGAGTGGATAAGATGTATTATACTAGGGATTGAGCGGTTAACAGAAATTTTAATGAGGGACCAGGATGAGGAAAGTAAAACCCAGGATTTTAAACCCTTTCTCAATTTAAATGAATCGGTGGGATGTTTAGGAGCCGCGGAATCAGCGGAGAGGCCGGAGTTCCGAAAATTTGATTCTGGATTTGAAGGAAAGGAGGTGAATGTGAAGGGTGTGGTTAGACGATTTCCTGAATGGAGTGGTCCAAATGTTAATAGAAAGAGTAAGTTACCGCGTGAATCGCTAAGAAAAAATAGTACTAGCTCAGGAGAATGATCCCCGAAATGTTATAACTGTGGAGAGGTAGGACACTTAAGGAGGGGGTGTCCGAAAATTAATAGATTTAGGTTAGATCAGAAGAAAGATCAGGCTAAGCAAGATTCCGTGGAACGCGTTGGTTACGAAAAGAGGGTGAAGAAAGACGAATCGAATTTGCGTAGAATCGAGGTGGTTGAGGAGAAGTCTTGTTTCTCAAAAATAATATACAGTGTTCCTAAATTAAGCGGGAACAAGGGGATTGAGGCTAACGACTCTGACCCTGATTGCGAGAATTCGGACAGGAGAGAAGTGCGAATCTCTCCGGGGGGTCTCGAGGTGTTGGAGAGAAAGTCAAGTGGGGGTGAGGACAAAGATCCACCATGTATTTTAATGAATCCCGAGCGTGGGGAGAAGGTAGGGGGTCAAGATAAGAAATCACCCTTTTCTCAAGACCAAAGACTTAAAAAGGAGCAGGTGCAAGGCTTGGAATTTGAAGGAATGTTAGAGGAAGTGAGGGAGGATTTTAAAGGCAGAGAAGTTTGTGGTCAGCGAGGGTTTAAAGTGAAGGTTAAAAGTCCAATTAACGCGTTGAAGAGGGTGGATTTATCCTGTGAGAAAAGAAATGGAGAAGCGAAGGCGCGATTGAACCTAAACTTCCGGGGGTTGCGAGGGGTGTAAAATTGTTTAGGTATCATAAGAAGGATTGGGCTGTGCTCTGTCCATCCTAGGATTTTCCAGCCTGAAGGTGGGGAAGAGGGTCTTAACAATAGATATGATCCATCAGTGTGTCAAAGGGGAAAATGTATTGTTATGAATAGATTCTTGAAGTGGGGACTCTTGAATTTTAACAAATGTCCATCGCCAAACATTTGGCGAATGAAACATCTCTTTAGCAACCCTTAAAGATTATACCACCACGTGTTGTCAATATAGTATTTTTAATAATCAAGATGGAGAGATTTTTTCATAATTCAAAATTTGGAGAAAAAAAATCCTGAAACATGAAAAGTACCTCTATTATTTTCATGGGGAATTGAAGAACAAGACAGCTTGGTCTTGTATCAGAAAAGAAAACGGGTGTAGAGCATAAAACAGCAATTTTTTGTTAATTACTTGATGGTTCATTACACTATCACTTCGTTTAACAAGTCCTATACATCTATCTGAATCATTTTAGTTTTGTTTCTTCCTAAAAATCGATTAAAAAAAAGATTTTGTTTTTAAAATTCTCGTTACTCTTTTCAGCACATTTTGTTAAGATTTAATTTTATTTGTTAAAAATTTATAAATATAACTTTCTATCATATAACTGTTAAAATTACTAAATGTTTAAATTTCTTTTGAACCGTTTATAATTTTAAACGTTTCGATTCAAATATTAACTTTTAATAGCATCAAATCAGTGTTTTATTAAAATGTTTCAGCTTTTGTACCTTTTGACATGAAATCAAGTGTTAGTACTCGCGTCCAAAATGAAAATTTCGAGAAAAAGAGAAGAATGGATATAATTTTAAATTAAATAAAAGTAAAATTTATAGCTCTCAGAGGTTTCAGAAACCTATAATAAGTAATGAAAAATAACAAGTTGCATAACACCCTATGCCAGAAAATCAAGCAATAAGCTTGGAACTTGTACCAATTACTTATGTTGTTGTTTTTAGTAACTGCATAACATTTCGTAAACCTAGCGTAAATATTACTGGAGATATGATGGGTTTTTTTAAGAAAAAAAGCTAGTTTTTTGTTTTATGGTTTTTTGCTATAACTTTAAAAATATTCAATGGAATTAAACAAACTTTTTGTCGCACTTTGAAATTAATTACAAATGCATTGATTTAAAATTTTAAAAAAAATTGCAGATAAACTGCGTAAGATATGAGTATTTCAAGTAGTTCTTTTATGCTGCGCATGTGCTAAAAAGGAATTTAAAAAAAATTTGATCTGATTTTATAAATTCAAAAAGTTTCAAGCAATTCAGGCCTCGTAGTCCATCAAAGAAAAAGAGATCGCGTCATTTTTTTTTTTGAAACAGTATACATACACCATACTATTTTTAAAAACATAGTTAATAAGATTAATATTTTAAAAATATAAGTTCAATCAAATTTTTGGGAAAAATAATTTACAGGACTTTTAATATTACTTAATTTTTTAAACTACTCAATTTTATACAATATCACTTTCTTTAAATTTGACAGTAAAATATTGTGTTTTAAAAACATTATCAGTGTACAGAATTACATAGAAAAAAATATATAATTGTAATTAATTAGTAAACATGATTGTTGTAGAATATTTCATTATAAAACAATATTGATGTAATTTTAATTTTCAGGAAAGATTAATTACCACGGTAAAAAAGAGAGATTGTTTACTTTTCATATTAAGAATACATTTGAACAAGATTAATAATCAGTGGCGTGCAAACATTTTTTTGACTGGGGGGGGGGCGATGCCAAGTCCACATTGCCCGATTCAATATTTTCAAATTAGTTGTATATATTGTTATTATTAAATATATCTGTTTCATAGTTTTCCCAATTAAATTAGAGAAAAAAATTATGTTTATAAATTTTTTATGTGCGTAGCATCAATTTTCTCGTGAACAAGTTTTATAATAATTGAGTGTGCACAAGTAGTTACAGAGTTATACTTAAAAGCTTATAAGGTGTACAAATAATCTTAGGAGAATCCAGAATTTGTCAATTTTCAAACTATGAAACTGTTATTTTAAGTGGGAAAAAATCGTTTAAGATTTATATAGTCTAATTTCCAAGCCCAAGCAAAAATATTCTTTGCCGCTCATTCACTTAAAATTAATAAATAAAAACTAGAGTATAAACTAACTTAAGTTTTTAATTTAATAACATATATATAATAGACAATTTTGTAGGTGTTACTTCCTGTGAATTAAAGCTCTAAACCTAGATTATATAATACTACTTTTCGTATAAAATGTTTGTAAAATGCTATGTTTGTAAAATGAAAGCAAAGCGAAACACCCTACACAAATTTGATTTTAGTAATTGGAATTTCATTAAGTTTCAATTTTAATGGTTTGAAAGTAATATGTTGACTGTTGTTAATATGTTGAAAATTGCACACACAGTTATAAGACTCGTTTATACAAAGAAAATTTTATAAAAAATATAACTTTGTAAGAATAAATATAATTACTTAATTTTAATTAATAATAGTCACAAATGTATAAAAGAGTAAAGTATGCAAGTATTCATCTTATTTTAAACTATATTATTAAATGAGGAAAAAAAACATACAAAATCGGCAAAATAGTTTGGGAATACTTCCAAAGCCCGATATCTTTGAAATTTCTGTCCTCAGTAACAGTAAAGACGCTTTTGTTCAAATTTTGTTACTCGAAATTACATCATTTAAAATGACGTGAAATTTTTTATACTCAACAGTACAAAACTTTTCGCAGCATAAATTAAATAATAATGACTTATCTATAATAGTATGTTTTGAATGAAATTTTTGGAGAAAGAGTTTTACAATTAGTGGAATTTTTTATCCGCCTAAACAGTTCCAGATACACCGAAAAATGAAAAAAAAAGAGAAAATGAAAATAAAAGGACAGGAATTTTGACTAAACAATTGGAACAATGTTTTTGACATGGCGATTACTTCAACATTATGTTAGTAGCATATTGTGATATTTTAAGGATTAAAAATCCAAATTCGTTAAAACTAAAAATGTTTATTCAGAGGAAGTATATTTTTGTGCTTGAGGTCTTTCCTAATTTAATGTAATAACATTTCTAACTTAAAATATCGCCTGTTCTTCTTTGCCCAGGAACTTCTTTTGTCTCTTTCAGTCAGAATCTTAAAATAAATTATAATTTTTTATGCATACTTTTATGATTAATATTATTTTTGCATATATTAAGCTTTCAGAAATTATTTTTAAGACATAACTTGTTTTTCGTACATACATTTAAAATTCTAAAAAATTTACTTAAATAAATTTTTGATTAACTAAATAATATAGTTTTATCATTTTACTTAAACTAAAAAAAGACAAATTAATTATTGAACTTTTAAAATTGGATATGATGAATTTGAAAATTGATGATAAAACAACATGTCTCATGCGTTATTTAAGTTAATTAATGATAAAAACAAGAATCTTAACGCCAAAAGAGTTCTATTGATATTGTCTATCAAAGAAAAAAAAATTAAAAGAAGCTATTAAGAATGTAGGTCATAAAATAAAATCAAAATATTTTAATTCAGATTATTATTGTTATTATCCGGTGTACAGAACGGCAGGAATGATGGAATTAAGTCAGACACTGAAAATTGTATTTCGTAGGCTTTATAAAATCAAAAAATGGACTTAATATAAAATTAAGATTTTGATGAAAATATTGCTCAGTCTATATATAATTTGGTTACCGTATGACATATATAAAATGATATATCAAAATTAAAAAAAAGTAATATCATTTGGAGCTGATTCAATTCATAAAGTTATTAATTATTACTATTATTTTTTAACTTAATTTTTCAGACAATTTTGGTTAATATCTGTATTGTTATATTGATTTTAAAATTTATAATACTGGCACATATATCACTTGTGTGCAATGGAAGCATTTAACTTAAAATTAAATATATAAAGTAATCATAAAAAGTATAAAGTAGTCATAAACTTATATAAAGTAGTAATAAAACAAGTCATGAAATGCCAATTTTATAAAACTTCTTAAATCTGGTTAATATATTGTTATAAAAAATGAAATAACTTATTGGTTTCAAATCGAAAGTTTTCAACACGTGATATAGAAATTGGATGAAATTTTAGGCCTTTATGCATCAAATGCGCTCGCCTTTTAAAAAAAGTCACTGTTAAAAAAAATATTCACAGTTATATCTTTAACGTCGAGGTAAAAATAAAATTGCGATACTCTAGTGTGTACAGGGTCCTAAAATATGACAATATTTTAAAAAATATTGAATTTGGAATATTTTGCCTATTGAAACTTCTGATCAGAATGACATGTATTCACAACGTCATGTAATTATATATGACTAAACAATCATGACACGGGCTTATTTTTTTTCTTTGAAATTCCAAAGCAAATATCATATCAAGGAAAAAAGCATAAATTTTTTTTCCTAAATAAAAAACTTTTTTTAATGGCTTGTCTTGACAATAAATTTTATTTTCTTGACAGTAAATTTTATTTGCTACGAATTTTTAAAGTGAAAAATAAAATAGTGAAAAATAAAGTAAAAAAAAGGGTAAAATAAATTAAATTTAAGCAGCTTTATGTACAGTATTTTTCTCATCTTGTTGCAGTTTAATTGATCTAGATTTATATCAAAATTGTCATTTTTAAAACGGAAAATAAAAATATTCAATTGATAAAAAGAAATATTTACATATTTAAGAAATGATAAATTACAATAGTTTTGATCGGATTAATTTTTTATCCTCTATCAACAGCATTTAAAACTTCAACATTAAAATTTAAAAAAATTATTTCCTTAAATTCAGAAAAACTACTCATGAAAACTTTCACAAAGTTAATTAGCAGAATTCGACCATCCTATAAAATTAATAATTAATCATATTAGAAATGTATGAAATATACGAAGAAAATTTTTAATTGTCAAAAAAATTTTTACATTGCAGTTCTAAATTTAAAAAAAAAAAAACACACACACATGAAGAAATATTTTTTATGTACAGATATCTTGACTGGTACTTATTTTTATTCGGCATCACCATTTTTTTCGCATGTTCTTAGCTGCAACATTTTTGTAACTACAAATCATTGAAGACGATTTTTTTACAAGTCATTCATAAGAAGGCGCCCATCAGTTTCATCCATCTAGATTTGGCTTTATTTCGCTATTCTGGCGCACACACTTAAAATTTTTATGCGGCAGTCGATCTTGGACTGATAGGAGGGGACGTAATCTAAGGCAGGTGGTGTGAGATAATTATGGGATTATACCCAGGTAGGAACTTCCAAGGATGGATAGAGCTGTACCCGAAGGATTCATACACAGCTGCGAAGTCGAATACTCCCGATATCAGAATTAAAACCCATAAGGTGCATAGGAAAATAAGAATTCGTTTTCAGAGAGGGAGTTCTGAAAGGAAAAATAGAGCAAAAGAGTTAACTAGCCACTTAAGAAATCATAGAGGGAGTACTAGGGAAAGTGATTTGTTCGAGGGGATTAGGTCGATGCACTTGAAAGAGTTGACGTTTGGGCAGTTTGGACGTTTAATTTTGTGTGCTAATTACTATTATTTTTTTTGGAAGGGATGTTGGAGACGACTTTAAGGATTTTATTTTTATGGAATGTGATAAAGAGATTTTGGCATGGATATTTTATTTTTGTCCTGATAAAAGTGATTTTAATGTTTTGATTGTAAAAATGTTACATGCTTTTATGCTATGTTTTGATTTTGTATTTATTAGTTTGTTAAGTGTCCTAAGTGTAATTTTATGTTTAATAAGGTATAATGCGGCCAATCTCTTTTGCGCACGGAAATGTGTGCGCGTTATTGTTTTTTGGTGCAGGGATGAGCTTGCATTGTTTTTAGGTTTCACTTGTACGACCAGGGAAGAAGGTCGAACTAGATGAAACCGGGGGGGAGGTGTCAAGATCCTGATTCATCTCCCATGCATTTGATTGACCCCTGACCTGAGGGTCAGAGGGTAAGGGACACGGGAAGTGTCACCCCCCTACATTGGGGGTGGCGCGAAGGACTTTTTCTTGTGAGAAAGAGGATTTTTAGATCAGTATTAGTTTGAACGTAGAAGAGTTGAGTATTATTAGCTGGACTAGGAGAGCGAAGGTATGAACTGGAAGGGAGCAGGAGAGCTCCGGACTTTAATGCCATGTAGATTATGTATATACTCATATTTCACTTTTTACTCATAATTAATCCAGAGATGACGAAATAAATGCTTATACCTGAAATATTATTGAGGATTTCATTAAAACGAACCGAAAGAGAAATGTCTCACACAGTTCTTTTAATAAAAACACACTTTTTTGACAACCACACATAAACTAAACAAGACTAAAATCTCCGTAACGGGTGAGTAATATCCTTGTGAAATAAATGGAAAAACCCGCAATGGGTTTAAACCATAATTTCAAAAACAAAAACTATTCTCAGCAAAAATCAACAACTCTCTGATGTTCCATAAAATGTCTCGTGCTTTTATTTATAATTTATCTTACTAAAAAAATTTTATTAATGCTTATCTTAACCAGAATTTTCTCAGATATTTTTAAACTTTGTAACTCCTCTATCCCTAGAACTTATCTAGAAAAAAACATAGGAAAAGTTATTTCTGAACTCATTTGCGTACATACATCTTTAAAACTCTAGGTTGAAACTAATGCATTGTGTTGCAATCAAAACTTTCTACCTTTAAGACAAAATTTTCTAATTGACAAATTAAATGCATATTTTAACATAATATTTTTGCATTAGTAGTGATGAGCAATATTTAACTTTAAAGCATAAAGTTACTAAATTATTTTTAGACAATTGCAGTAGACATTAGTAAACAATTCACTCATGACTCAATTTAAATATCAAACTAAAATATTCGAAATAAAATTAGAATGTAAACAAATACTATAATTTAACTTCACATAAAATAAATACAAAGAAATATAACTATTTACATGGATACAACAATATCTAAGGACTGAAGGTTATTCGATTTTTTTTTATTAAAATGCTTAGTTTTGTTTGATGTAACTAGTTTAAAAACTCATAACCAAGCAAAATACTTAACACTTTTCAACTTCACGTAATTAAGTCCAAACTTAATCTTACTAATATTTGTATAATTAACTTACAAAAAAATAATATAATTTACGAACACTAGTACTTTTCAATCGAACTATCACCGCTGTTTCAATTTAATCATAATAGTTTTGAACCCTTTTTCAAATTAAATTTTGGTTGCTCAAACTTTTGTTATAAACTAATCTCTTTACGAGTTCCTCACGATATATTTTTCAAAGTAAATCATACAATGAATAAGAAAATAAGACTAAACTGTGCTACCATCAGTAAAAAAAAAACATTATTTGCATGAAACTTCTCATCAAGTAACTTTTGTCTAATTCAAATCAAGATTTCAAAGATGTCCTACTAAGACCATCTGAATGTTTGTTCTTAATGCCAGCTCTATGCACAATTTGAAAATTAAGCGGTTGTAGTGCTAAAGCCCAGCGAATAAGTCTGGCATTTGCACTAGCATTTGCTTTAAGCCAGGGTAGCGAGTGATGATCAGTCTGAATCGTAAACTTTTGTCAGTCCAGATAGTATCCAGATTTTGTTAATACCACATCCACATCATTTATTAATACCACACAAATCTTGTGTTAATACCACATCCACAACATTTTCCGAACCGTCTGAGTGTAAGATAAATTCTTTATCACAGTTGGGAGGGAAGAGTATAGGTTAGCTTGATAATGTTTGTTTTTGTGTCTTAAAGGCTTCTTCACAATTGTTAGTCTAGGCAATTTCTCCCTTTTGTTGTTATACCTTTTAAAATGTCTGTTTACGGTGTATCTAAAACAGAGAACATTGGTTCATATCGACTGTAATAGCCTGCTAGTCCCAAAAATGCCCTAATCTCAGTTTTGATGTTAGGTACAGGTAATTCGGCTACTGCCCGTATATCAGAGGGTTTTCTATGACTTTGTCCGATGATATATCCTAGATAAAGAACATGATCTTGATCAAAACGGCATTTTGAAGGTTAATTTGAAAGTTCTGCTTCTTTAATAAGCTGCAATACACAATTCAGATGCTCTAAATGAAGATCCCAGGTGTCCAAGAAAATTGCTATATCATTAAGGTGCATAATTTAATTGAAAATTTGAATGTGCTACTTCCTTCGTTTTTTATATCAATACATTTTCATTATCGTTAGTAAAAGTATGATGAAGCAAAATACATGTTAAATAAAGCATTAATTTTACTTACCCAAACAAATGATAAACTTGATATGAGAATAAAAATAAGAAATTTCACTTTGTATGTTATCTAGTTGAAGCTTTTCAGGGTAGCTAATGTTTTTACTCTGAGGCCTCTCTTTTATATAATTTTGTAAGATTGAATATGAAATCTCTGTAATCCTGTAGTACCTCTATGGACATGCTGATCAAATAAGATATAAATCTAGTAATTTTTATATTAAATGGTTGTTGCCAGATTAATTACTCTTCAACTTCATTAAAAAAGATGATTGTATAATATTTATCATATTCAATCAAATTAAAATCTAAAAGAATCAGTACTTCCCTACTTAGTTTTCAAGATTCCGCAGAAATGAAATTATATTTTGTCTCGTAGACATAAAGTAAAACGTGATTATTCCGCTTATTTATTTAAATTAGTGTGATATAACCTTCTCAACCTACGTTCTATGAAATCTTTGATTGGAAATGAAATTACTCGTAATGTTAGAGTCCTGAAATTTTAAAATAAATAAGCATGTCAAACAAAGTTCTATCGTTATTAAAACTGCCAAAGAGGTAATCTTATTTTATAAAATTAATTTGTTGGTCTTTTTTTCATTTAATCAAATGTTATTTTAATAAATTTATATTTCATGAGGGTAAAAAATACAATTAATAGAAACAGTAAGAAATAGTATAATTGTACATATTTCGTGACAACTTAAATATTATTAAATCTTTGAAACGAAGTTATCATTACAATACTGAGTAATTCCAGATTTCTTTGATTCGTAATATAAAATACTGATATTTAAATATTTTCATCATTTTCAACATTTTTTTCAACATTACTTCGAAGTGTTTTTCAGTTTTAATTTATAGATGGTTTATTTTCCTTTACCCCCTTTGAAATCGCATACAAACTTTATATTAACTACAGTATACTCTCGATAAAATAAAGTTTAAAGGACGCTAAGAAAATTCGAGCTAAATTTGTTCTAAAAAATAGAAGAATGCATTTTAAAATAGTACTCTAAAAAATAAAGCCTAAAAACATTAGAACAACTTCTCATAATTATGTATGCAATGATTGTTGACTATAAGTCTAAATACAGCAAATGATAATTTTATTTTTAAAAGTAAGACAAAAATAAATAAGCATTGAACAGAAAATAATTGACTTACAATATGCTTCAAAAAGTATTCGGCATAACATGGTTTTGAAAAAAAAAACTTCGACGTGGGAATTAAAAATAACATTAGGTGGATATGTAATGCCATACAAAGATTTAAAACTAATAGGCATATAACTAATAGGCATATGCCAACAAAATAAATAAAACTAGGACAATTCCAATTACTTTATCTTTATTATTTTTTTTTTTTTGCCGATGGCATTACAATATCAGATTAGGTGAAAATTTTTTTAGTAGTTCCTTCCATCAAAATAAAGACTAACTGAACTCAGTAAACTTTTGAAATAATGATATTGCTCATGACCAACTCATGATGGTTAAAACTTACCAAAATTAACCGATTTTCTTTGATTCTTATCGCTGTTGAAAAACAATAATGCACATCTTTCTACATTATCTGTATTAAAACTTCTCAGTATTAATGCAGTTTTAATTGATACCAATTATATTAATTTTGACTACATTAGTATATTTGGTATTGGTAAAAATTGCACCAAATGCCATGCAAATTAAAGTGCCAATAACCAAATTAATTTATGAAGCATTTTTATGATCTATATTTGTATCGCGATTTAAGCAATCAATAATAGTATGGTGATTTTTCATATTCCTCCTGAAAGAATTAGTATCTTTTATCCATAAGTTTATCTTTTCGGAAGATAGTTTATATTTAATTTCAATTAAGACCTATTATCAAGATTAATTAAGCATTTTCGGAGTCTGTACAGAATGACAATTTTTTACACTTCTGGAAAACGAATGAAAACCATTGCACTATTAATTATGAACTATTGCTATTGAGTTAATTGATTTGCACTATTAATTGAACTATTAAGTTTTAGCACATAGCTCATACTTTTACTTCAATTAGTATTTTTTACCGAAATTAAATAATCATCGGCTTCAATTAGAGTATGGAGATTTTTAACTTTTTCCCCTAAATTAATTATAACCGTTTATCCATTAATTTAGCTATATAGTACATGCTTCAGTTTTTATTTCAGTTATAGAACTTATTAATTGATATATTTATTATTGCTATTAATTGGTATATTTCACCACTTTTTCCATTTAGATATNTAAAACTGCCCAGTATTAATGCAGTTTTAATTGATACCAATTATATTAATTTTGACTACATTAGTATATTTGGTATTGGTAAAAATTGCACCAAATGCCATGCAAATTAAAGTGCCAATAACCAAATTAATTTATGAAGCAATTTTATGATCTATATTTGTATCGCGATTTAAGCAATCAATAATAGTATGGTGATTTTTCATATTCCTCCTGAAAGAATTAGTATCTTTTATACATAAGTTTATCTTTCCGGAAGATAGTTTATATTTAATTTCAATTAAGATCTATTATCAAGATTAATTAAGCATTTTCGGAGTCTTTACAGCATGACAATTTTTTACACTTCTAGAAAACGAATGAAAACCATTGCACTATTAATTTTGAACTATTGCTATTGAGTTAATTGATTTGCACTATTAATTGAACTATTAAGTTTTAGCACATAGCTCATATTTTTACTTCAATTAGTATTTTTTACCGAAATTAAATAATCATTGGCTTTAATTAGAGTATGGAGATTTTTAACTTTTTCCCCTAAATTAATTATAACCGTTTATCCATTAATTTAGCTATATAGTACATGCTTCAGTTTTTATTTCAATTATAGAACTTATTAATTGATATATTTATTATTGCTATTAATTGGTATATTTCACCACTTTTTCCATTTAGATATTTGAGATAGATACAAGGCTTCCCACTTTCTATACCTTTATGGAAAATAAAATTCCAGTGGTAGCTAGCTTTATGTTTTAAAGCATGATTCTTTGTTTCAAACTATGTAGAGTAAACCACTCAAAAATGAGTATGATACATTACTTTGTTCTATTTTTATGGTGGTGAGGCTTTTAAATTTTTGGTAACATTATCAATCATTCTAAAACCTTCAGAATTATTTTTCCTTACAAGTTTGTAAAACATTTTGGTGGTAACTAATTAATTATGACAGATGATACTTTAAGTTATAACCAGACATGAAAGCGTACGTTCTAAACGTAAAATAGACCTTCTTTCAACGAATTCCACATATAATCTCCAAAATATATGGGAAATATGGTCCCAATAGTTTAGTAAAGTGAGCAGTGCTAAGTTTAGACCTCTTAATGCTAATTTCACTTTTTACGTATTTCACCATATCTTGAGAATATTTTAAGCGATTTCAAACAATTTTTGAAATATAACACAGAATTATAAAGTTCATTTATTCAAGGATAATTCAATCGAAACTAACTTTATCATATTTACTTACCTTTTCATATTTTTCTTTTTAGTAAGAGACAAAAAATTCTAAACCGCAAGGTATACACTATTTTTCATTATTTTAGACCACTTAAGAGAATGTAATTTCAAATAGTTTATTAAATTAACAGAAATATCCCGTAAACTATATTTCTTAATAATAAATATAATGCACAATTCTTTATCACCATACCACTTTCTTAAAAAAAAGCTTATTTTTGAAAAACTTTGTTGATGTTTTCGATTTTCAAAATTAACAGAAATATCACGTAAATTTAGAAGTTTCCATCAGCATTAGTCTTTAGGTAGAAATTGTTTTTATACAATTAATATTAACATCTTTAAATAATCTTAAAAATATTAATATGTTAATATAAAAAAGATAATTTTTAATTATGGAAACATGAAGTAAATGTAATTAATATTTATTGATTTAAAACCAAATAATGCGCCTCCCTTTCTTAAACGTAAGAAAACTCATCTTAAGACACTCCTTAAATGAAATGAAACAGTTGAATTTATGAATGTTCTAATTTTAGAATGTTCTCTTACACTACTTGGTGCAATATATTCAATATATGATATTCGGTAACACTAAAAGTTCCACAATATTTGATGTTCGGTAACACTAAAATTTCTAAGTATAGTACAATTCGATGCACATAAGAGTAAGTAAAGTTATTTTTACGATATTATATAAAGAATCAATTATCTTGGACGCTTATACATCAATTCTTAAAATAAAATCAATTTCTAAAATCGAATATGAACTAAACTTAACGGAACAGAAACGGATAGAAATGATATCGAATAAAATTTAAGACAACAGCAAACATACGCCAACTCATATTTCAATTGTCAAAAATTTCTTGATGCATCGAAAGTGCCCCTTAATTAGCGTTTCCAGAATCAAAAAATCTATGACGTATGGTGCGAATGCGCATAAATTTGATAATAAACATTTTCTATTACGAATGTTTAATTAAATTTCACCCGAAAAAATGTATATGATAGCTCGATTTAGGGTAAATTTTAAGTAATTTGTTCCTTTATACATTTTTTTTAGCTTTCCAATGTCAGATTTAAAGAGATATTAGACTAGTTCATACAACGCAGTATTTAAAAAAAAATTCGCAAATAATCTTGCAAGGGCTGTTTAGTTGGTGATATGTACAGACTTGTTTCGAGAAAAATTACAAAAAATTAGTAAATTTTCCCCCAAAAGTACACTTTCTGCTTCAAATTGAACCCATTATTAATTGTAAACTTTTTCCATTTAACACTGAACGCCACTGTTCATAATTTAATTAAAAAATTAAATGTGTTTTTTCTTTCGTTTTTTAACGTTCTCGTTATAAAAAGCATGACGGAGCAAAATACTAAAGTATTAATGGAGTATTAATAGTACTTACCCGAGCAAATAATAAACTTGATATGAGTATAAAAATAAGAAACTTCATTTTGTCTGGTATCTAGTTGAACCTTTTCACGGTAGCTAATTCTTTTTAGTCAGAGGCCACCTGTTTATATATACACATTAATTTCGTGACGTAATATGTTATTCTGTTATTTTGTAAGACTTAATGTGCAATCTCTGCAATTCTTTAGTACCTCTACAACGAGAGAAGTAAATATTCAGTTAAGATAAAGATTTCAGATGATACAATCCACTCACGTATTTAAATTTTCCATCTTAGAAATCGTGATCTATCGTGAATAACATAAAATTAATTTCCCGCGTTGGTAACGACTGGAAGCAAATCTCCTTTTTTGCATTCTTAGTTAAAACTAATCGTTGATAAAACTGCATATAGATGAGTTAAAAGAAAATAATTAGAATATTTTTTGTTACAAAAAATTACTATACGAATTCATTAAAACAGTCAAATTTGATTGTGACCTTCTGCGAAAAAGGTTGCTCAAGGTAATATGCTGTAATACGTCAACTCTAATGATTTGAAAGACGCTGGGAAGATAACATTTCTAACTATTTCATCTGATTTCTTCCTAGCAATTTCTAGATTGTAACCTTCTGTACACAGTCTTGCTAATTGCAATCTGCTACAATACTTCAATTCTAATGAATCAGAGGGTGCTTGGAGGACAAATTTTCCAGAGATTTAACCTTATCTCTTTCAAGCGATTTCCTTATTTTAACCTCCTGCGTACAAACTTGATCATTGTAATCTGCTGTAATACAACTCCAATGATTCAAATGAGACTATGGGAGATAAACTTCCTGCCAATTTAATCTGATCACTTCCGAGTCACTTAATTTTTGTTTCTTTAATTTGTTCCTTAGCCATTTAATTTTGTTTCTTTCTATATGGGTCTAGTTCATTTCATCGACAATCATTACATCGTTAGACAGCTTTATCGACACTACTTCATCGACAAGGTTATTTCTTAGAGAGGGTCTTTTCGTCGACAGGCCTTTTCTTCGACTGAGTTGTTACATCGGCAGGGATCATTTCGTCCTCAGGATCTCTTTATTGAAATGGCCTTTTCGTCGACTTGGTTGTGTCATCGACAGGGTTATTTCGACAAAAGGGTCGTTTCGGAATCAGTGTTGATTCGTCGACAAGGTCATTTCGTCGTCAAGATCTTTTCGTTGACAGGGTAGTTTAAACGGGGTTTGCTTAAACAAATGAAATACTTCGTATATTTACCTGACAAAAGTTTTCTGCAAATTTTGGCAAAGGAAAAAAAAGTAACAGTAAGATTTTAAGGGGTCGCAGTACCCAAAAAATGACCAAATATTGAAATTTTTTATTACTTTTGATAGAACTTCAAACTATTTAAGATGCACTGAAAAAAAATCATCTCTCTATCTACATTTTTAAACAAGTTATGAATGATTTTGGATTGTTCTAATATCGAAACTTGTTCAGCAGACAGACTTTAAAGTGCTTTTTCTCATAGATGATAATTTTGTGTTATAATCTTAATTAAATCCTTAAGGAATTTTTTTCTATCAGAGATAAAGCTTTGAAGTGAAATTTTTTATCTTAAGTATAATACAATTATTTAAACTGTTCATTGAATAAGCATTTTATGAGGTATAACAATTTTTACAGCATGTTATATGTACCTAACAGGATTTTTTAACCTTTTTTTCTACTTCTTTACAAAATGATCTGTGAAAAATATTCTAATTGATATATCAACAAATGAATGCACAAAATTGATAAGATGAATATTGTAAGCACAAAGAAAATTTTTTTTTGAAAATATGTTAAAATAAAAAATCTTTAGGGATTTAAAAATTTTGAATAATTTCAATTTTTTTTTTAAATTTTGAAAGAAATTAAACAGTTCAATTATTTTTTAAAGATAAATTTTTGATTATAAGTTAAATTAGCATGTAAAACATCCACAAAATGATTGATTATACCTTTTTTTAAAAAAAAATGTTGCAAAGGTACTGTGACCCCTTAAGTAGAAAAAAATGAAACAATGATCTTGCTCTTGGAAAGCAACCTCTTAATTTTTACTTTAATTACAATTTTATATTTCTTATTCATCACTTTAACAATTATAGATATTATGAAAGAAAAATGCTTTTTACATATTTTACTAGTGACATTTAGATTATTCTCTTTCAATTAACATATAATGAATAAATAAGAAATAAAAATTACCCTAGGCTAGTTAGTACACATAGTTATTGTGCTACTGCTGAAACGTCTGGCAGGAAATTCGGAGGAACGGTTAGAGAGGGGTGGAGGTCACTATTCTTACACAAATATACTTTATTTACAAAATAACAAAAAGTAATGTCACTAATTTATTAAATAATCGAACTTTTTTCGAATTTGTACTATCCATAAATAAATTAACTGGTGGTGGAAAAATATAATACATTTTAATATCTTTGAACCACTACGTTTTATGAACCGGGAGAGCCTGGTCAGTAGAGCGCCAGAGTTCGTGGGTTCGAACCCCGCCGGCCGAAGGCTCTCCGTGTAGTAAATGTTGACTAATGCACGTTAAATCTGTCGAGTCGCAAAGTAGTCCATGTTCCCATATCAAATCAAGACCTCTGGGGGTACTGGATTTGAGATCAATCATTCTCTTATTCAGGTAAAAATTACGATCTGTGGTTGAATGAATGGGTCCGCCCTATAAACGGGTGTGGCGTATGCGTGTGGCAGAAGTCGAATTCTTGACCATAAATGGCGCCACTTTAAAACAAGAGCAGTCGCTTTCCTATGTGTAAACTGGTTTACGTCAACCACAACTACGTTTTATATTTCTAAACAAATGTATTTAGTCATGAAAGTTCAGTCTTTTAATTTTAATGGAAAGCTAATAAACAAATTCCCACTACTTGTTAAGAATATAGCAACCAATTTTTAAATTATTTAACTAACACACGAGTTTATGCGATAAATATTTTAATACATTTTCAAATTATTATTATTTCTTTTCGGTCNTATATATATATATATATATACTTGAGTTTGAAGAGAAATCGAGCGAACCTGAAGTTATGCATATCCCTGATTGCATCCTCTTACTTTTTTTAAATATGCAGTTTCAAAAGTGTTTAGTTTAAAACATATTTTCCATTTTCCCTAAAGGAAATACAGCTACACAGGGTTAAAAAATATGATTTCCGTTTATATTAATTGAAATTAAAGAAAATAACTGATTTTTTAAAGCAGTTTTAACAGTATATGCACTTATGAGTGTCTCAAATAACATGTATAGGAAAAACCAACCAGTGAAGGAACACTACATAGTGAAGTAACATTTCATATATATTGATTAAAAATAAGAATTTGAAAGTTTTTCTTTAGATTGATTGGTAGCAATAGCTTACAGCCAAACAATAGGAAGTCATGTAGCAATGTTTTGGATTAACTGGTCAATTAGACTTCTTTGGAAAAAATTTTGAATTTGTTATTATCTCTGCAACTCCTTCTTTCTTTGAAAAAACTATAAGGTGAGTGCTTGAATTCATATGTTTGAAGTAGAATTAATTGCATGTAATAGTTTTACTTTTCTCTCTGTGAAAAAGAGAATTCAAAATATAGTTATTGAAGTTCCTTTTTTTTTTAAGCATCATAGCATAATAAAGTACTGAGATAAGGGGGTATTTATTCACTGGATCACCAAACGATGAAAAACCAGTGAAGGAACAAATGTTTCTTTACTGGAATTTTTTCTAAGTTAATGAAAATAAAAGATAAACTTTAATTTTCTTGCGCCTTTAGTGATGTTCCGCATCAAAAGTATGTTAAAAATACAAGAAACAACTTCTAACCAGTTAGGGAACATGCATGTTCCCTTACTGGGCATAGATTTCCCAGTGAATGAACAGTATGTGTTAATATGCTGACACTTTAATTTTCAATTTATGATTAAAAATAAAAGTTAAAATTGTCCAAGTATTTGTATGTTATAATTTCCGGAATAGGCTTGTTTTTAAATATTTGCATGGCTTATAAATACATAAAGAGCATTAAAAAATAACCAAAATTAAGTGTTCCTTTACTGGGTGTTCATTCACTGGTAAGAGCTGTTCCTTCACTTGGTCTTCTTACTACTTGTTATTTGAACCTCCAAAACTTTAAAACAATAGTACATGTCCAAAACTTTAAGCAATTAGTAACAAATATGTTGATACTGTCATTTGAAATTAATAAAATGTTTTAAAAGGCAAACAAAGCTTAAGTGTTCCTTCACTGGTTAGCTTACCCTAATTTCAAAAAAAAAGGAAAATTATTAATCCAAAAAATTATACTATAAAACATAACAAAGATATGCATTTTCTATAACATTTCAAGTTATTCAGAGAAACACTGACACGCTATTTATTGTTATATAATGAGGTTTTATTATATTTTAAAAATCATATAATTGAAATTAATTGCAAATTATATAAATTTAACTATACACCTTTCCATTTTTGATGAATTGGTAAATTAGAACTATATTTAACGATAAAAATGATTTAAAAAGACTTGAATGTTCCTTTTTAAGACTATGACAAAAATATAAGCAAGACTGCCACAATTTTGAATTTGAAATTATAGTTCAAATTATTTCACAGTTTTATAAGAAGGGATGGTATAATAATATTGTAAGCTAAAGCAACCAATCTAAGAAGAGAGAAGGCCTTCTCAAGAGTTACAGTAAAAGAAAACCCCTAACGTTATTAGTCCGAACGCTGTGTCATCCTTTTTTAAATCTCCACTGCGCAGTTTATTAGCGCCAAGGTTGTGACATCTTTTTTTAAATCTCCACTGCGCAGTTTATTAGCGCCAAGGTTGTGACATCCTTTTTTAAATCTCCACTGCGCAGTTTGTTAGCGCCAAGGTTGTGACATCTTTTTTTAAATCTCCACTGCGCAGTTTATTAGCGCCAAGGTTGTGACATCTTTTTTCTAATCTCCACTGCACAGTTTATTAGCGCCAAGGTTGTGACATCTTTCTTATTTAAATCCCACTGAGCAGTTTAAATTTTTCCTTCAAAATACTTAAGGGATCTGTGAGAAAGCTTTCTCTCTTCTATGAGTTGTTGGTTAAAGTGGGTGGTAATTTCAATGCAATAGTTGATATTGTACACAGCTAATTGAAACATGCTTTTGCATTATGAACTGGCGGTCCAGTACTTTTAATTTAACTTAATTTAACTAACCAGTACTTTTAATTTAATTTAATTTAACTAACCAGTAATTTTAATTCAACTTAACACTTTTATGATAGCTTAATGTTTCATAATAGATTGTGTCGAAATTTGGCCATATTCAGTTGTTTTATGGTAATCAATTGATGTGACGACTAACTTGCAACGATCTCCAATTTCAGCGCTAAATCAGTAAATTACGATGAAACAACTAATTATATTCCTATTTGAATGCAATGATGGATAATATTAATGGAAAAAATACAATTATTTTGATAGATAACTTAGGTACGCTAATTTAGGTCGATAAAATGTATCGGTTCAAATGCAAACAATCAGGTATTCTATAACAGAAAGGCTTCAAAGTGTTGTACGGTATTATTTTTGTCCACACGGTGCCATGCATGGTTTTGACCACACGGAATTAGAGTAAGATGTCTCCTACCTTCCCATCAAGTTTCTATCCATGGTATGAAACCGCCTGTATAATCAAATTATGGAGAAATCATATTATATTACTATTAACATACTTCTTTTTACGCAAAATAATTTTTCTGTTGAAATAAAAGTTATAAATATAATAGTTTTTACCTTTTTTTGTATCTAAACGAAATTATAAATGAACATATACTAACAAAATTATAACAGAATGAACCATACCGGACATTCAACATTTTCATATATATATAGTTCGATATAAAAAGCGTGTTCGTTTTTTTTAAATATTTCTTTTTTAATTTTTTTTCACACTTCGCATCATGAATTTCATTATAAAGTGCAAAACTTTTTTTTACAAGCTGAATTAAATTAAAAGTTCATTGGAAAATAATCTATAAGCAATGAAACATGAAACTTTAAGTATTAACCTTCCTATCTAAACTTTAACTTAATGGGATCATAAGTTTACATTTTCTAAAAAAAGGATCAAATAAACTTCTTACTCTAAGAAGAAAGTATGGTCAAAATTACGAGACTATGATTAAATGCATGGTTAACTTGCGGCAGGAAACGCTAAGAGGTTTGGTAATTTTACCGAAATGCCTTGGTAATGTTTCTGTTTACATTTAACAATAAAATATAGTTTTGTGATATGCGGTAAAATTTGGTAAATGAGAGAAAACTTGGTAATTTTATCATACCTTAAACATGGCATTAAAACTTTTTATTCCATTAAATTTACTTTTCAGTTTTTCATTTCTTACTATACGTTTTAATAAGAACTATAATTTTGAAAACCAGAATTTTTAGTGAACCATTAAAGCAGGTATGGAAAAATTACCAAATAAATAGTTTATAAATAACATATATTTTGGTTTTATAATAAGAATTATGGTTCTTTAACAAAAATATCATTACCATACAAAACGGTGATTTTATCGAAATTTTTTCTCCGTGGTGTTATTCTTCATTATTCCTTAATCTAATATGGTTGCGCATTTATTTCTTCCTATTTAGAAAAAGGTTCTAGGATATATATTGCTGCGACTGAACTTAACTTAATCGTAACCGCGACAGTTATGATCAGTAACTGTCTCTGTCATTCCGCACCAAGAAAAAGCATAACCGCCATTGTAGACACACTGCTCTTATTTTATATTTCTCCTTTTGTACTTTATAATTAAATATTAAAATAACTACTAATTAAAATGTAAGCTCCGTCTATTCATCTCCTGGACACAACCAACCACCACAGTATCAGTACCCTGATACTGGCGGGGGAGTGTGCGGCGACTGAACTTAACTTAATCGTAACCGCGACANTATATATATATATATATTAAAGTACAGTAGAAATATCTACAAACACTGATACTTTAAGTATAAACTATTCTATCCAAATTATTAACTTTATAGATTTTTTAAATAAAATTTCTAATGATCTGGATGGTAGAATGTTGCTTTAGAATAAAAGAAAATGAAAAAAAACTAGTATGAAATATTTAGATAAAACTCCGGGATTAAGAAGAAAAAAGGCCCTCAGTATTAAAACATTTTAAAAATAAATACATGAAATAGTGCCGAAAAATAAAAGTGCAAATATGATAAAGTGACGATAAAATTGAGGACTCGTTATCACTAGACACTAGAGACCAACATCACTGGTGTTATCTCAATACGTTATACAGTATATTATATTTAGTATGAGAAATAAAACTAGAAACAAAATTTTTGATATTTTATCGATAAAGATAGCTATGTTCTCAATTTATTCGCACAATAAACATTGTTTTCAATAGTCTTGCTCTTTGTTTCATTGGTATAAGTTTTCACAATACTTCTTCCTTACAGAGAAAAGTAAAGGATTTTTTTTTAAATAATTGACTTACTATAAAATACTTACTTTTAAAAATGACCCATTCTCTGTGTAAATACAAACAAATTATATTAGACAATGGTCAATAAGGCTGCAATAAATATGGTATACAACGACTTTTAAAATAATTTATTTTCCATATAAAACAAACATTTAAAATGGCCCATTCCTTGTGTAAACACAAAATTTATTGAAAATAATGATCTATAAACGCTGCAATAAAAATCCCAATAATTGTAGCATATAAATACTTTTAAAGTAGTTCACTTACTATATAATGCAAACAATGAAAACTGACTCATTTTTTGTGTAGGCGAGAACAAATTATTAGAAACAATGATCAAAGAGGGCTGCAATAAAGATCCCTATAATTATGGTATATAAGAACTTTAAAAGGATAAAATATGTCCATACAAGGACTTCCTAAGAAGTGAAAACTGTACTCTTAATGAGGGAAATAAGAAGCACAAATGAGGAATTCTGAATAAAAGAAATAGATTTTTTTCTGAATTGAAATAAGAGTATCATATAACTAAAACAAGACGCCAAAGAAACTCAGAAAGATGGCCCTAAATACATTATAAAAGAAAAACAGAACGATTTAACTAAGGAACTTTCAGGCTTTATACGAAGTTAAGGACGAAATATGAACTTTGGTGACGACTCTTTAATCCTCCAAGGAAAGAATAAATGCTTATATGAATTTAAATTAGTTTAGGTATTAAAAAAAATAACGACTCAGCATGTACTGGTATACGGACTGAAATGACTGAGATAAAAACTGAAATAGACTCATATAATTTCTTCAAAATTGATTATACAGACCTTTAAAAACTAGAATAAGACTTCAGAAAAACTATAATATAAACTTCTTGGGACTGACTTTTATAAACCTACTTTGGTTAAGCCACTCGTTTTGGTGTAACAACGACGCTTCTTGAATTTCTCTCAACCTTATTATCCTCAATACCCCCTTCACGAATCATGAATATGTCTATTGCTCTATCATGTGACAATGATTTCTTGGATTGTGTATGTAGTGATGTGGCAATGATTTCTGTAATAGTGTGTGCAGTGACGTCGCAATGATTCCTTCTATGATTGTGTCGCAGTGACTTGGCAATCATTTCTGTGATTGTGTATGTAGTGATGCGTCAATGATTTCTGTGATAGTGTAGGCAGTGGCGTGGCAATGATTTCTGTGATTGTGTAGGCAGTGGCGTGGCAATGATTTCTGTGATTGTGTATGTAGTGATGCGTCAATGATTTCTGTGGTAGTGTAGGCAGTGGCGTGGCAATGATTTCTGTGATTGTGTATGTAGTGATGTGGCAATGATTTCAGTTATTGTGTATGTAGTGATGTGGCAATAATTTTTGTGATTGTGTAGGCAGTGGCGTGGCAATGATTTCTGTTATTGTGTATGTAGTGATGCGTCAATGATTTCTGTGATAGTGTAGGCAGTGGCATGGCAATGATTTCTGTTATTGTGTATGCAGTGACTTGTCAATCATTTCTGTGATTGTGTATGTAGTGATGCGTCAGTGATTTCTGTGATAATGTAGGCAATGGCATGGTAATGATTTCTGTGATTGTGTATGTAGTGATGTGGCAATGATTTCTATTATTGTGTATGTAGTGATGGGGCAATGATTTCTGTTATTGTGTATGTACTGATGCGTCAATGATTTCTGTGATAGTGTAGACAGTGACGTGGCAATGATTTCTGTGATTGTGTATGTAGTGATGCGTCAATGATTTCTGTGATAGTGTAGTCAGTGACGTGGCAATGATTTCTGTTATTGTGTATGTAGTGATGTGGCAATCATTTCTGTGATTGTGTATGTAGTGATGTGTCAATGATTTCTGTGATAGTGTAGGCAGTGACGTAGGCAGGGAGTTTCTGTGATTGTGATGTAGTGCTGACAGTGAGAGCAATGATGTTACACAGAGCAACTCGAACTGGGACAGCTTCAGACCTGATTCAAAATGAAACGTTAGTGTGAGAAGAATGTTAGTGTGAAACACTTAGTCGTCGTTTAATGTTACTCACCATGTTAGTTTAGAGAGTATGGGAATAATATATTTACTACTTCCAAGAATTTTATACATATGTGACATACCTTTGTGTTCACTTTTAGTAAGAACTGTATAATTATAATAACTTATAATATAATAACTACACAACTATTAATGGCTATTGATATAATATAATAATTATTGACAGTGATTCAAAATATAACAGTTATTTCGAGTTATTCCAGAACTATAATTGGTTTCTTTCCAAATATAAATATTTTTTGCGACAATGCCAATAGTATAAATTCAATTGCTAGAAATTAAAACGGAGACAAAATGTAGAAAATATATAATTTATGTTATGACCAAACTTTATCAATCAAAATAAATATTCTTCTGAGACAAAAAATTTAAATATTCTTTTAAGACAATACTAATAGTATAAAATCAATTACTAGAATTGGAAGCGAAGGCAAAACTGTACAAAATATATAATTTATGCCTTAACTAAATTTTATCAATCAAATTAAAATTTGATTTTCAAAAAAACTTCACTAACATAATCAAAGGACATCTAAATTAATTAAGAAAAAGTAAAATCACCAAAAAGGAAATGAGTTAATTAAAAAGTAATGTCTCCAAGAAACATTTGAGATAATTAAGAAGGAATTAATATCCTCTAGAAATAAATTAGTAAATTAAAAAAAAATGTAAGGTTACCTGTAAGTGAATGAATAAATTAAGAAAAATAATGTCAGAAAAACACAAATGACTTAATAAAAAAATGTCATCTAGACGCAAATGAGTCATTTAAAGTACAAGTTGATTAATTAAAAAGCAAAAAATTTATTTTAGAAACAAATACTGACATCGAGAAACAAATAAATTCAGTAAAGTACAAATAATGTAAACAAGAATCAAACAAGTTAATTATGAATGAAAAAAGCATGTCAAAAAACAAATTAGCAAATTAAAAATATGTAAATTCATTCGAATACTTATGAGGAAATCAAGAAACTAATAAATTATTTAATAAATAAAGTAATCAAGAAACAGATACCTTAGTTGAGAAACATAGGATCATAAAAACAAAGAATGTTGTTTAGAAATTTAAGAAACAAATACTATCCTCAAGAGACACATGAATGAAATAAGAAACAAATAATGTAATCAGTAAACAAATGATTTAATTAAAAAGTGAATAAGTATGCAAGAAAAAATATGTAAATTTCAAGATAAATAATGTTAACCAGAAAAGGCTAAGTTGATCACAAAACACATAAGTCCATTATGATACCAATAAGCTAATTAAAAAACAAGTAATTTAATTACAAAACATAAAGTAATCAAGAAATAGATATGTTAATTATGATACACTTGGAGTTAAATCGCATTTAATAAAAATGCCTAATCCAGAATAGATATCATTTTGAAATCTTGAAAGCAGTAAAACGATATCAACTACGTACCCAACTTCGTTATGAAATGAATAAAATTGTTACTCAAATGTTAAAATTTAATTTTCTTTTAAATCAAAGAACAGCTTAACAAGGCTCTTGGTTTCATTTCTTTCTCTTTGAGACATTTTTTACATCCATAGCAATAAATAACATTGATAGATAAAGATATTCCTCAATATCTCAATTGAAAAGAAAAACATTAAAATTCAATTCAAAGAAATTAGAAAGGCACTTGTATAGATTATTCATTTTGAATATTGATTGACAAAAAGCATAGTTTCTTTGATAAAAGAGTATCAAAATTCGGTGTATAGAAATTTGCCAGAAGCTTTTTCTAGTACAGGAAAATCAATATTTCTCTTCAATCTTGAAATTAATTTACAAAAAGTATCGTTTTATTGACTATAATTCAATACAGTATAGTTTTATTGAATTATAAAGTTAAATTTCGTAAATGTAAATTAGCATAATAAAAAAATTTCTAGCCGGAAAGCTGTAAGTTTACTTGAAAAAATCCTGTTACTGACTTAAGCGCTCCTTCTAAAAAATACCTTTTAAGTTAAACAGATTGTATCATTATTAGCAATTTAACTTTTGTCGGATAATTCTTAAAGGAATAATATTGATGTTACCTTAGAAAATTCAAGAAACAAATTCTCTCCCCTAAAAATGTTTAAATTTTTTTTAAATACGAAATTTAAGTTATTTTGTTTATATTAGTAAATTAGTAAATAAATTAGCAAAAAAACAACCTTGCGTCAAAGGAATGCATATAATCTATAATACGCAATATTATTAATCAATATCCTAAATATAACTCAATTTTGTCGCTAATTAGTAAATTTCACGAAACAAATCCATAAATTTGTAATCTTTCAGAACCATAAACTTTCAGGATCTTTTGAACATGCTGACGCACTTCACAGCAATATTATTTAACTTTTTAAAAAAATCTCAAATTCGGGGAGAATTTACCATTCCTCTAAAAAATCAGTAACTTTAATTAACATTTAATGAACAATTCTGATTTTTTGCAAATTTTTTACGTGTTTAGGCAAAGCAACATCGGTATTAATTTTTAAGTATATATAAATAATATTTATTTTTACAATGCTATAGCTTCCTCATATTGTCATTTNAAAATCAGTAACTTTAATTAACATTTAATGAACAATTCTGATTTTTTGCAAATTTTTTACGTGTTTAGGCAAAGCAACATCGGTATTAATTTTTAAATATACATAAATAATATTTATTTTTACAAAGCTATAGCTTCCTCATATTGTCATTTTGAGTCACACGACTGGTATCTGCACAATTACATTTTTATAAAGAAATATTTAATTAAAATTTTAATTTTAGATTTGATAAGCGGGTATCCTAAAATTGCTATTTTGAAGTAAAGTTTAAAAAATTATAAATTTTTTTTCCAAATAAGGACAGCTTAAAAGCTAAAAACTTTTTATTACACGCTAACAACTAGCTCTACAATAATTTGCAATACATTAGTTTATTGTAATATTAATATTTTTAAAAAAATGTTTTTTATTATGAATTACTTATGTTTTGCATTGCGTATATGTTACGTATATTTGTTTTATGTATAATGTTTATGTTAGCGCAAAAATTTTTTCTCAAAATGCCAAAAAATTTTACCGTGTAAGAAAATCCTGAAAAAAAAATATAGTTTTAAACTTAATTTCTGAAAATAACTTTCATTTATTTAAAAAATATAATTCATTCAAGGGTTAAAATACTTGTTTATATATTATAATTCAATTAAGGGTTAAAATACTTAAATCATATGCTAAAAGAGTAAAATATTATAGGGATAAAATACTTATTTATATATTATTTATATGTATTACGTATTCTGGGTAATATCTGAAATAAATTAGAATGCGTATCTTAATAATTTGCATTGTTCGAAAGTAAAATAATCATGCAGCTGTTGAAATAATAAACTAAAATTTCAAATTTTGAAGATTGTACTCCGATACCGATTAAGGTAAAAATATTTCACGTGAAAACTTGCTAAATTATTATATTAAATTCGCAAAAGAATACTATACTACAAATGATTGAAACTATATAAATCAAATAAGCAGATATTTACTACCTTATTTTTAGATGTTAGTTTTTAAATAAGGAAAAATCGTAAACTATTCCATAATAATGTATAGTATTCATTCAAGTGCACTGTGAAAAAAATTTCCAAGATTCATTCATTCCATTTCAGGAATTCCAATACTCCAAAAACTTTCGAAAAAAAATATGTCCGCCAGCAATCAGCGTGACTTTCATATTTCTTTGCTTTATATTTTCAATCATCTCAAGGAAACCGTTTGAAAAATACTTTTTTTGTATGATTTGAACTCCCATAACTTTCATTCATAAAACGATGTTCTCTTTTTACGAACAAACAATGTTTCATTTGTTTTTGGAAATTTTCGCTAGTATAGTCTTTACTACGAGGCAAGGCAATTGATGTTTACATATCTAAGGTAAGAAATAAAGAAGACAGCAGTTTTCTTTATATTTTAAGTTATTATTAATATTGTGTTTTAGGTCATGTATTTTACTATTTTTTTGCTTTATTAATGTCTTACTTGTCTTCCCCTTTGTAATATATTTTTACTGGGAAAAGATTGCAAAAAATCACACATGCACTTTGCAAAAGCATATTCCCACATGGAAAGTCTCACGAAAATCTTATAATGTAAATTAAATGTTTCAAAAAATATTACAATTGTTTTCGAACATTTAGTTACCGCTATGACTACAGGAACTATGTTCAGAATCATTTTAGTTAACTCTTTAATGCTTGCCAAAATATTATAATAATTTGCATGAGCAAAAAACGTTACAATATGTTGCATGAACAAAAATGTAGTAATATGTCGCATAGGCAAAAACAATAAATATAGTGCATGAGCTAAAATATTATATTATGGAGCATGTGTAAAAACAATATAACTGCAGTATCTTCCAAACTCTAAATTAACCCTTATATTCTAACTGGGCTCTTTGTATGCTTGATTTAGAAACTGATTTAATTTTACGGCATAGACTACATATGCTTTCTAAATTAATGATTCTTCCTTTATATAGTTTCGTAAAAATTAACATTACTGATTCTTATGGATATCTTTCCTTACTGTAACATTAATTTTAGTGTTACTGAATAATAAAAATCGAGGGAACTGCTTTGCACCACGTTGTGTAAAAGAACTTTTTTGTTTAATTAAAATTAATAATTCTTGCTTTATATAGTATCGTAAAACTTATCTATACTGATTCTTAAGCGTATCTTTCCTTACAGTAACATTAATTTTAGTGTTACTAAATAATAAAAATCGAGGAAGCTGCTTTGCACCACGTAGTGTAAAAGAACTTTTTTGTTTAATTAAAATTAATAATTCTTGCTTTATATAGTATCGTAAAAATTATCTATAGTGATTCTTAAGCGTATCTTTCCTTACTGTAACATTAATTTTAGTGTTACTAAATAATAAAAATCGGGGAAGCTGCTTTGCACCACGTAGTGTGAAAGAACATTTTTGATTAATTAAAATTAATAATTCTTGCTTTATATAGTATCGTAAAAATTATCTATATTGATTTTTAAGCGTATCTTTCCTTACTGTAACTATTAATTTTAGTGTTACTGAATAACAAAAATGGTGGGGCCTGCTTTGCATCTTGTATTTTAAAATAAATTTTTGTTGCAGTGAAAAACCTAGATCCTAACACTACCCAAGGTGTTTCACAACACTTTGAAGTCTAGTAGTTGCCACTACATTTGGTGTTACACTAAAATGTTTCACAGCGTTTCAGCTTTCCGCAATTATGAAAGAAATACGTAAAAAGAGAAAGTTGTAGATCAATTCGAAGAAAGAAAAAGTCGTTATTCAAGAAAGACAATAGATGCCACATAAGTAGGGTAAGTTAGCCAGTGAAGGAACACTTAAGCTTCGCTTGCCTCTTAAAAAAATCATATTAATTTCAAAATTCGTAATTTTAGTTAAATGACAGTGTCAACATATTTGTTACTAATTGCAAATTATGTAAAAAAATTGTAGAGAACTTACATAATATTGCTTTAATGTTTTGGAGGTTCAAATAACAAGTAGTAAGAAGACCCAGTGAAGGAACAGCTCTTACCAGTGAAGGAGCACAAAATTGCCCAGTAAAGGAACACTTAATTTTGGTTATATTTTAATGCTCTGTATGAATTCATTAGCCATACAAATATATAAAAACAAGACTATTTATGAAATTATAACATACAAGTACTTGTAAAATGCTAACTTTATTTGGTAATCATAAACTAGAAATTAAAGTGATGTTAAATATAAAATAAATTTTAAAAAATCATTCTTTCTTATAATTTGACAGTCAAATCTGAATCATTGTGTCATCCGATGCTGTTTATTATCATTATTATTTTATCACCTTTTTGTTTACTCTTTTTCCTCCTATTTCATGAAGCTTTTTTTCCTTTTTAAGTATTTCTACTTTCTTTTTCTTCTCCATATTCTCTTGTTTTAACTTTATTTGAGATCTTTCAGCCTCTTGAAATTTTCATTCTCATTTCGTTCATTTCTCTGAAGTTAGTGCAAAAGGTAATTTATTCATTTTTCTTCTTATTTGATCTTTCTTTTTATCATCAATATTTGGCCAATGTAAATGGTTCTTCCAAACTTCTTCTGATTTTTCAGCAACATTTCTAGAATGCCTTTCCCGAAAATAGACGGGGGAAAGGTGTCTTGAAGTTTGAGGAAAATCCATCTCTTGTTGACTTGTATCTAGAGGATCTTTAGAAGTACTGATTTTACCTATGGAATCATTTCTTTTTTCAACTAAGAGAGGACCAGCATGAGGACTAATTTCAAATTCGATATCTAAGATGCATTCATTATCAATACTAGCTTCAGTTCCTAAGTTTGACTAAACCAAGTGGTCTACTTTTAATGCGTACTTCTTCCATATTGAAAAATGTACAGGCTCTTAGACATTTTCGATATTAGACTCTTCAGTCAATGCTGCGTTAAAAATTTCCAACATATCTTGAGGGATTTCCCTCTCAAGCTTCTGAAGAAATTGAGTATCGTTTCTTTTTCACTCTGTTTTTTGTTGAGGAGCTTTCTCCTAAAATCTAACATAGTAAAGTGGTTTTTATAAATTATATAATCACGTTGCTATCCTATAATGATAACTTATTATCAGTTCTTGGTGCAAAAACTAGCGAAAAAATGCTCTATTCAAATTTTTATGGTTATATTTAATTAGTTTTCGATTTCTAAACATAGTTTATTAAGTTGCCTAACATTTGATGTAACTACACACCCCATTAATAAATATAAATTATAATTTTTTCATAAATTAAGCGATTAAATTAACATTTTGAACTGAAATTATTTCAGGAATTATACAATTTTTAACAAAATTTCGGTTGTCCTCTATATAGCAGAAGTACTTATCCTAGAGTCATGTAAAATCATACTTCACACATTACTGTTCATTCACTGGAAGTATTCCCAGTGAAGGAACATGCCTGTTTCTTCACTGGTTAGAAGTTGTTTTTTGTCTTTTAAACAGAATTTTGATGTATAATATGACTAAAAGTACAAGAAAATTAAAAAATTTCTTTTATTTTCATTAACTGGGAAATGAACCCAGTAAAGAAACACTTGTTCCTTCACTGGTTTTTCATCGTTTGGTGATCCAGTGAAGGAACATGCCTGTTCCTTCACTGGCTAGAAGTTGTTTTTTGTCTTTTAAACAGAATTTTGATGTATAAGTGACTAAAAGTACAAGAAAATTCAAAAATTTATTTTATTTTCATTAACTGGGAAAAAAACCCAGTAAAGGAACACTTGTTCCTTCACTGGTTTCACTGGTTTTTCATCGTTTGGTGATCCAATGAATAAACAGTCCCTTATCTCAGTACTTGATTATGCTATGGTGCTTTAAAAGAAATAAAACGTAACTTCAATAACTATATTTAAATTCTCTTTTTCACAGTGAGAAAAATAAGACTATTACATGCAATTAATTCCACTTCAAACATATAAATACAAACACTCACCTTATAATTTTTTCAACGAAACAAGGTGTTGCAGAGATAATAACAAATTCAAAATTTTTTCCAGAGAAGTATATTTGACCAGGTAATCCAAAACATTGCTAGATGACTTCCTATTGTTTGGCAGTAAGCTATTGTTACCAATTAATCTAAAGAAAAACTTTCAAATTCTTATTTTTAATCAATATATATGAAATGTTCCTTCACTGGGTAGTGTTCCCTCACTGGTTGGTTCACCCTATACAATAATAGTTTGTAGGACAATTGATACAAAATTATGTATTGAAAGATGTGTATTATAGTTTAGATTTAGCTATGCAAGATCCCTAAATTATGATGAACTATCATCAAAATAATAAAAAATACTGTTGCTTACACTACACTGTTTAAAATTTCTCGGAAAAACAGTTAAATAACAATTTATTTAATTTTTATTTTACCATATGCAAGCAAAACAGTAAAATAACAGCAAATGATATTCAAGCTATTGAATGTGAGAAAACGGTTTATTAACTGCTTTCACTTTATACGGGTAAAAAAAAAAGAATTTTTTTGCTCACCTATTATATCCGAAAGAGCTTTTTGACAACAGAATGGGGGTTTGAAGCTAAGCATTAAGAGTTTAATATTTCCTCATTCCATTCACCACAGAAAGAGTTTTCAGTGTCCTGCACTTCTCGATTTGTGATCCTGGACTATTATAATACGATACTCGCATGTAAGCCTAGATGGCAATATCGTAAAGCTGCTTAACGCAAAAAAGTCTAGTTTTTTCTTGCTAGTAGTAAATTTTTATAAACTGTATAGTTTTGTAATAATGCTTTTTCTTCTTTTTCTTTTTTTTTTAACCGAACGAGACTAAAAAGATTCAAAACTGTAAAGGTAGAAAATGTTCTTTGCCGTACACTTTACGGTTAATCTGTCTGACAAACTGCTGAAGGTTATTTTACCGTGAATTTATATTTGAAATTTTAACAAAGTGCGAGAAGAACCTTGAAGCTATATTTAAAGACGGTGTGAATTAGCACAAGTTATTAAAATTTAATATTATTGTTAAAAGAAGCTACAATTTTCATGGTGCTTTAAAA